>NC_079972.1:8102985-8157985 GCF_029852145.1 Microplitis mediator
CCCCATATTGACAACCGGGTTCCGGGTTATAATTTCAAATAGTAATTTTTAAAGTTTATTTTTTTCCGTGCATAATATTTTTAATTCTATTTTCATTTTTACCGTTTTTGGCTATAAAATCGTTAAAATAAAAGATAGTTGTTATTATCACCAGAGTACCGATGATCATTTATGTAGATTTCATGGCCTAAACAGAAAATCAAGGGAAAAAAAACATTGTTTTATGAGAAATAATAGAAATAACATACCTTTCCTCATACAGACGAACTTTAAAATGAATTAATGGTAAGTGATGAAATAAAAATGTAATAACTTCTTTGTCTATAATATTATAAGCAGATTTATTATCAACTTTGCTTTCTCTATAATTTTTTGTTAAGAAAGCTATGGTCGCATTAGGATATTTTGTTTTGTACTCATTTACAACTTAAATCAAATATTGTTTTTGGTCTTCTCGTGTTGTTAAAATGTTGATATACTCTTAAGTTGATTTAATTGCTCTTTCGGTGAGATCAGTAATGACTTGTAAATTGTTAACAATTCGCAGGTAAATTTGGAATCCTTACAATTTTTTAAAAGATTTAACATTGATAGAAATTTTTTGAAATTAGATGTGAAACGTAGGCGGGCAATAACGACTATTTAGAAGGCTTTCGAAAGAAAGCAAAAATGATAATAAATCTGCTTATAATATTATAGACAAAGAAGTTATTACATTTTTATTTCATCACTTACCATCAATTCATTTTAAAGTTCGTCTGTATGAGGAAAGGTATGTTATTTCTATTATTTCTCATAAAACAATGTTTTTTTTCCCTTGATTTTCTGTTTAGGCCATGAAATCTACAGAAATGATCATCGGTACTCTGGTGATAATAACAACTATCTTTTATTTTAACGAGTTTATAGCCAAAAACGGTAAAAATGAAAATAGAATTAAAAATATTATAGGATTGATAACAAACATAAGTTTAACGTTAAATAACTTTTGAAGGAGTTATTTTATCGAAAATTCATAAGAGAACTTTTTTGTAGAACGTTCAATTTCCTATCAGAATATGTTTTGATTAAAATTTTACTCTCATTTGTTTCTGAGAATAAAAATTAAGAGTCAAAAGTCTAAAAATCCCATGTTATTTAAATGGGAAATATAAAATGATTTGGGCACGGTTTAATGTGAAAATGAAGAGCCTCATTGTGTTGGATATTTTTTTTTAGGTCATTAACTAAAGATTCAGGGGGCGATCGGTAAATAAAAATCGATTTGGGAAATAACGGACACCCTAGTGCATATAGACTTAACAGGTAAACTGAGTGGTAAAAGCGATTCAAAAGAATATGTTATTGTCATGATAGATGCCTTTACTAAATTTGTTTTATTACATCATACTCGAAAAATAGACACGGCAAATACTATCAAAGCTTTAAATCGCGCTGTATCCTTGTTTGGTCCACCTACTCGTGTAATAGCAGATCAAGGTAGATGTTTTACCGGCAAAGAGTTCCAAGATTTTTGTACTTCTCAAAATATTAAATTACACTTAATAGCAACGGGGGCTTGTAGGGCAAATGGTCAGGTTGAACGAGTAATGAGTACTCTTAAAAATATGTTTACTACAGTTGAAACAAACGGGCGCTCATGGCAGGCGGCAATAGATGAGGTTCAATTAGCGATGAATTGCACTACCAATCGTGTCACCAAAGCTAGTTCACTAGAATTGTTAATTGGTAGAGTAGCGCGACCGTTTGGGTTAATAGTCGATGATAATGAAAAAGAAGTCGATATCTCTGATGTAAGACAAAATGCGATTGAAAATATAGAAAAAAATGCTAAATATGATAAGTCTAGATTTGATAAGAATAAAGCAAAGGTAACTAGATTCAAGTTAGGTGATTTTGTTTTAATTAAAAACGAAGAAAGAAATCAAACTAAGCTTGATCCAAAATTCAGAGGTCCATTCGTGGTAGTAGAAGTTCTCGATAATGATCGGTATACTTTAAAATCTTTAAGCTGTAATAGAACTTACAAATATAGTCATGAGAACTTAAGAAAAATGCCGGAAAGTCATATTCCTAGCGAGTTGGATGTTTCAGATGGGAGTGTTGATGAAAGAGACTCTGAGGCAGAGTCTTGAGCCACCAGGGGAAAGGTCAAGCACTAATGACAGAAAAAAAAAAAGATCGCACTACTTGCACCAGGATGTAGGTCGTAACTGCAAACCAGGAGTGGTTTGATCAGGGGGCGATGGGCATCTGGTGAAGTGGCGGGGGTCTGAAGTTTTTGAGAAGTCGCACCATACGTATCATACAGTGGCTGTTGATAGTATGGCGGGGGCTTGGATAAAAGATTGCATAGTTGTGGCTATGGCAATATTGGACAGAAAAAATCGCACTACTTGCACCAGATTGTAGGTCGTAACTGCAAACCGGGAGTGGTTTGATCAGGGGGCGATGGGCAACTGGTGAGGTGACGGGGGTCTGGAATTTCTGGAAGTCGCACTACACGTATCATACTGTGGCAGTTGATAGTGTGGCGGGGGCTTGAAAAAGTGTACCTAGTTATGACAACTATGGTAGTATCGGACTGCACGTGGCATGCAGGGGTCATTGAGTGTGAGGATCTATGGTGGACGAAAATACGAACATGGTGAAACGACTGCTCGAGGGAATTATGAAAGGCATACTTAAGAGATCGTATAGTAAAATAAAATATAATGTTAATGAAACACTGCTGAAAGCTTTTAACACTACTATGGATTTCTGAACTGGATAATGAAAAAATCTGTAAATTATGTTGCATTGTAAATAGTAGTTAATACAAGGAACTTATATGTGATTCAAAATAAACGTTTTAGATTCACTCGAGGACGCGTGATCGTCAGGATAGCCGTGTCGGAGATGAAAGAATAAAATGGGGTTTTCCAATGGGACGGGAAATTCCTAACAGTCGAGACTAGTTTTTACAGTAACAATTAAATAAAACTTAAGCTCTAGTTGTTTACAACTTAAGTAGATTATGTTTATTACGGGAGGTTTAGGCTCGCTGTGACATCTGTTCACCAAACGTAGCCACGGTCACAGGATGGATATAATAATAAACCCGATGGTCAGGGTGATGCCCATCATGTTACTGGTCTTCCGACATATATATTGTAGTGACTGGTATCTTAAATTAATATCACTTATACACTACAATGATAACACACTTAAATTATAAATAACAACACCACAATTAACAGCAGTAAAGAAAGCAAGAGAGAGCAATATAGTTTATTTAGATACAATGTTTGCTGTTTAGTTGTCAATATAAGACTGACTGACTTTTGTCGCGTATCTATAAAACAAGAGAAGAAGGCATTTGTTTTCTAGCTATTCAAATATTTTAAAGATCAGTTTCACATTCGTTACACTACCCCCTTCTCAATAAATTATCGTCCCGATAAAATTTGTGTTGGAAGAATCGAACTTAATTGAAATTAAAACTATTTACAATCTTCGTTCGATTCCGCTATGGTCCCAACACACCCTATCTATCACCCTACAGGGAAAAAAACACCATAGCCCAAAAACAACCCTGTAGGCTAACGCAAAGATAATAAAAAAATAAAAAAAATAGTCTATAGTTTAATTGAGCTAAGAATTGATAATAAAAAAAAAAAAATATTCTGCTAAGAAGTTAATTGGTATGCGTGACTCTATTTTTCTATTCACGAATCAAAAATAAATAAAATTTAAAATGTAACCCTCCTCTTGATTGAATGGACCTTCAATGGGAATGGGATCAGGTACGGGATGGGAACAGGAACTCCTTCCTCTCCTCCTTGAAGGACTAGGAATGGACTCCTTCTCTCCTTCCCCAATGAAATTGGAAATATTATCTGCACATAATAAAGAACAAAACAAGTATCTCCAATATTTTATTAATTTTTATAGTTAAACATATTTCATCGTTACATTCCATTATTTATCAGTTGTTAATTTATAAACTTTTATTATCGTGATCAATTCAATAATTTCGATCTTATATGCTCAATGTTCTGCCGTTCGATTCATCCAGACCATTCTCCGATATGTTATCTCGAGCTAACATACCAATGATTCTGAATAACACACGTTGCAACGAATTTCATTTTTCTCCCTAAAAGCTCCTCGGAAACTCTCCAGGGCATCCATCTATCTCTCAGAAGTCGTGGCCATCAACAAAAGAGAAATGTCGACTGTGTCAACTCCGGATGGATCCCAAAGCTCCAGTCAGGTTGCTCTTAGCCATTGATAAGTCCTCAGAATCAAACTTTTGATCCTCGTTGAGCTCACTTAGATCAAAAGAAATATCCAGTCTCCGATCAATGACTGAGGAATCTCGGGAACCCCGCAACGATTAATCGTTCAAGGCCCACGGCCAGACTTCCCTTCAGCTAATATACTCAAACCCAGAACATTTCCAGTCCTTATAGAATCCCGGGAATCCCTCGAATAACGTTACCACCGAGATCGTTCAGAGCCCTCAGCCAGACTTCTTTCAGAATCTCGGGAACTCTTCAGCAACGTCTACAGTGTGGCTATTCAGGGTCCACTGCCAGACTTCTCCTAAGGACTATACCAGTCTTTAGCAGTCGTTCAGATATCTTCAATTCTATCAGTTTGCAAGATATCCTAGACTTACTAACTGACTACAGAATCCCGGGAACCCTTTACAACGTCTACACTGAGATCGTTCAGGGCCCCAGCCGGACTTCTCTTTTATTTCTTCTCATTGATCACAGTACGGTGCAAGACGGTTTACATGCACGATTTTATATTTTCCTTTGGGGATTTTTCTGATTCTATAAACTACGTTATTTAGCCTATTTTCAATTTCATAAGGACCTTCCCAATCGCATTGAAGTTTTGGGGATTTTCCTTTGACTCTATGGGGGAAATAGAGCCAAACTAATTCTTTTTCCTTAAAAGTTAACATATTCATTTTTAAATCAAAATTTGATTTCGCTTTGTTTGATTTAATTTCAAATTTATTTCTTGTAATATTGTGGACAGAATTTATTTTCTCTTTCAATTGACTCACGAAATTAGACAGTGATTCAGATTCCCCCGAATTCTCCAGGTTTATCGGAGAACCTCGAAGAAGATCTAAAGGAATTCTGAGTTCACGTCCCATCATGAGCATTGCAGGAGAAAATTCTGTAGTTTCATGTTTAGAAGAGCGATAAGCTAAGAGGAAAAGTGGTAACCATTTATCCCAATCTTTTTGATTTTTCGAGATAAATTTTGAAAGGTATTGAAGAATTGTCCTATTCAATCTTTCTACCAAACCGTTTGATTGAGGGTGCAAAGGAGTTGTTCGAGTTTTCTTTATTCCTAAGTATTCCATCAATTCTTTAAAAATTAAAGATTCAAATTCTCTACCTTGATCTGAATGAATTTCTAAAGGAAGACCATGACGACAAATAATATGACAAACTAATGCTTCAACAATCGTGGATGTTTGGTGATTTGGAAGAGGAATCGCTTCTGGCCATCTAGTGAAATAATCTGTGACGACTAAAATAAAACGATTTCCCGAAGAAGATTTGGTAATTGGACCGAGAATGTCAATTGCAATTCTTTCAAATGGTGACCCTACATTATAAATCTGATATTCTGCTTTAGTTTTACGATGAGGACCTTTTTTCGAGAAACAGACTTTACAATTTTTACACCATAACTCAACGTCCTGTTTACAAGTTGCCCAATAGAATCTTTGACGAATTTTGTCAAGGGTCTTATTGATTCCAAAATGTCCACCAGATGAAGAGTTATGTGCTTCATGAAGAATATCGTTAATTTTACTTTTTGGAACAATAATTTGCCAAACAATTTTTGAGAGGTTTGGAGATTCCCACTTTTTATAAAGTATATCGTTTTTTAACTCTAAAGAATCCCAATAGAGTAGATAAACTTTAAAGGTGGAGTTAAGATGAGAAATAGACTGCCAATCTGGTATAAGATTTTTTTTCTTAAAATTAATGACAACTTTCAATAATTCGTCTTCGTTCTGGAGTTTGTTCCAATTGATAGGATCTGCAATACCTAAATTTATTTGTTGGATATAGAGACAATCTTCTGAAATTTTTGAATTTAATTTTTGACATTTTTTACAATTACAAGGACGACGAGACAATGCATCAGCGTTTTGATGATTTTTACCAGGGCGATGAATAATCTCAAAATCATATTGAAATAGAACCTCTAACCAACGAGCCATTTGACCTTCAGGGTTTTTGAAAGATAATAACCATTTCAGTGCGGCATGATCTGTTCTAATGATAAATTTTCCCCCTATCAAATAATGACGAAAATGTTCAATTGATTTTACAACAGCTAATAATTCTTTCCTAGTTACACAGTAGTTTCTTTCCGCTTTGTTTAATATTTTGTTATAATAAGCTACTACTTTTTCAACTTCTTGTTCTTTACCATCAGGAGTTTTAATTCGATGAACTTGAGACAAAACTGCACCTAATTGGAAATAGGAAGCGTCAGTATCTAGAATGAAAGGAAGATTCGGATCTGGAGGTGTTAGAACAGGGGCAGTACTTAAAGCTTTCTTTAAGTTTTCGAAGGCTTGATGAGCTTTATCATCCCAAATAAATTGTATTTTCTCCTCGGTTAATTTATGAAGATCCTTAGCGATTAGGGAAAAATTTTTTATAAATCTTCTATAATACGAGCAGAGTCCTAAGAAACCTCGAAGATCGGTTTTATTTTTTGGAATAGGCCAATTGGTGATTGATTCAACTTTCTTTGGGTCGCATTCGATTTTATTTCCGGAAATTACATGACCTAAAAATGGAACTTTGTGTTGGAAGAATATACATTTTTTAGTATTGATCTTTAGGCCTGCTTGAAGAAGTCTATCAAATATGATTTCTAAATGTTCGAGGTACTCTGAAAATGTTTTACTACGAATGATGATGTCATCAATATAAACTTCACAAATTTTTCCTATTAATCCTTCTAAAACAATATTCATTAATTCGATGAAAGTAGCTGGGGCATTACATAACCCGAATGGAAGAACTAAAAATTCCCAAAGTTGACCACCTATGCAAAATGCTGTCTTTTCTCTATCTTTCCCATTCATACGGATCTGCCAGTATCCGCTTTTAAAATCGACGACTGAAATCCAAACCGTACCTACTATAGAGTCGATAATTTCTAATTGATTAGTAATTGGAGTAGCCTTTTTCTTTGTCACGGAATTTAATTGTCGATAATCAACACAAAATCTAAGAGTCTCATCCTTTTTCTTTTTAAATACGACTGGAGATGCCCATGGACTAGAACTAGGTTGAATAACACCCTGACTTTTCATGTCTTTTAATAATTCGAAAGCTTCTTTCCTGTAATGTAATGGAATACGCCTAGGTGATTGTTTAATGGGTTGAGCATTTCCTGTGTCAATATCATGTTCAATATAATTACAAACGCCAATGTCATTTTTATTTTTTGCAAAGATATTTTTATATTTTATTAAAAAAATATTAAATTTTTCTTTTTGTGAATCGTTTAAATTTTTAATTGATGAATCATAAACTTCTTTTAAAAATTCTGGTAATAATAAATTTGTTTTAGTTTTTAATTGATTTACATAAATCTTTTTGTTATTGTTGAATTTTTCATTTAAAAGTTTATTGAAATCTTTTATCAATTTTGATTTTTTTAGAAAGTCTTTACCCAATAAACAATCCTCTCTAATTTCTGCAAAAACAATATCTAAATCGATGGAGAAATTCGAAATTTTAATCTGACTTTTATGAATAAATTTATATGGAAATTCTTCATTAGATGCCGTATAAATTTTATAAGGTTTATAATTATTATTTTTTAGATTATTAAATAAATTAACATTAGCAATAGTAATGTCAGCCGCAGTATCAATATTCATTTCGCAAGGAATATTATTAATAGTTCCGTGTAATTTAAAATTTATATCCGAATCTAAATTATCTAATTTAATTTTTTTAATAGAATAGGTTGATTCGTCCCCCGTCGAATCAACCCCATTTAGTTTCCCTGACGCTGGTTAGATGTATTATTTTGGTTAAATCTAAACTTCTTAACTTGTTGAAAATTTTGTTGATTGTTAGTTTGTGGTTTTCTACAATCCTTCATAACATGACCTTGTTGATTACAATTCCAGCATTTACGAATATTATTATCAAATTCTAGTTTTCTTTTTAAATTATTTTTATAATTATCTAATTGTTTAAAATTATTATTTGGATGAATTTTATTTCTTTCCTCACTGTCAATTAATTTTGAAATTGATTCTAATTCTAAAGCTCTTTCTAAAGCTTTATTTAACGTAAAAATTTTTTCGGATCTTAAAGAATATCGTAATTTTTTGTCTAGTAACCCACTAATAAATTGTTGAGAAGATTGACGTTCAATCATATCATCCGTTAGATCGGGATACGCGAGACGAGAGAGTTTGTCTATTGTTTCAGCAAAGCTGTCAAGAGACTCGTTAAATTTTTGTTTTTTATTTTGTAATTCATTTAAATAAACATAAGAAAATTTTCTTTCTCCGAATCGCGATATTAAAATTTCTTTAATTTTGTCGTAATTTTTTAATTCATCTGACGATAATTTGTCTAAAATTGTTTGAGCTTTTCCTCTCAATGAAGCTCCTAAGTATGACGCTTTAATTTGTTCTGACCATCCGTTATGATTTGAAACGATTTCAAAATGTTTTAAATATCTATCAGCAGACACAGAAGCATCAAATGTGTTTGGTTTAATTGAGTCAATCGGTTTAAAAACAAATGATGGGTTTGATGTCGCGATTATTTTTGGTTTGTTTTTATCAAATTTTTCGCCCGATTTATTTTCTAAGTTTTTATTTATTTCCGCGTCAACATGAATTTCCGCGTCAACATTAATGTTCCGAGGAGGAACCGCATCAAATGTTGTGTCGCGACTACTATTATTATTATTATTATTATTATTATTAGTAAGGGGTACATCACCGGATATGTTTCCTTTTGATGTATCTTCTAATTTATCCATGATCCTGTTGAGGAAACCTTCCATCCTGGAGAATTTGGATTCCAGGCTGTCGAACCTCTTCTCATCCTCCTCTCTCTTCTTTTTATCTTCCTCACTCTTTTTTTCTAGATAACACGTAATTTGCTCGCGGAAATCTTCCAGCTTGTTGTCAAGCTCGCTCCGCAATTTATTGTCCCGAGCGTCCTCGATGATATCCGAGACATCATCGGAAATTGTTCGTCTTGTTTGTCGCGGCATAATTATTAATATTGTTTTTTTTTTTTTTTTTATATATGTCACTTCACTCACTCACGCACTTCTGACACCAAATTGTAGTGACTGGTATCTTAAATTAATATCACTTATACACTACAATGATAACACACTTAAATTATAAATAACAACACCACAATTAACAGCAGTAAAGAAAGCAAGAGAGAGCAATATAGTTTATTTAGATACAATGTTTGCTGTTTAGTTGTCAATATAAGACTGACTGACTTTTGTCGCGTATCTATAAAACAAGAGAAGAAGGCATTTGTTTTCTAGCTATTCAAATATTTTAAAGATCAGTTTCACATTCGTTACAATATGTATATATATATATATATATATATATATATATATATATATATGTACGTTGAATAGACCTTTGTGTGACCCCCCGTTTTTGTTTGCTATATGTATCCTCAAAACTGCATATTTTTTCGTCCTTCAAGGATTTTTGTTTCTAGACAGGACTTTTGACAGGATATCGAATTAACTATTATATAGTCCCTTGTGTGACTTATATGTATACTATATATATAAGTCACAGATCGGTACGTCACATAGATAATATACAAAGATATCTCCCATGAAAAAAATTTATAAAAAAAATATAAGTTAAAATATGAAAAAATATATTTTTCATATGAAAAGAAATACATAAAAAATATATAAATATATATAAATTATGTATAAAAAATCTGTTAATCGGTTGACCCTGCGAGCCAGCCCTAAAACTTCCCGCTGTTTTCAAGCTCGAGGAGCTCAAAAACATTGTTGTGAATACATTATCAAGCTCTTCGAGCTCCAAAATACTTTTGTATGCCATTGTTTTTGAAAAAAACCGCTTTTTAGCATTTCTTTCTCCCAGCTGATCAGATTTTGGGATTGTTTAGTTCGGTTTTTTCAAAGATATTGGCAAAAAACTGTTTTTCATCGTTTCTTTCTTCCACGATATCTCTTAGACAAATGACTCGATTTTGATGGTTAAGGTGGCAATTGACGCGTCTTAATAAATTCTAAAGCTGATCAGATTTTGGAGTTATTTAGTTCAGTTGTTTTAAAGATATATTCGCAAAAAACCGTTTCTTACCATTTCTTTCTCCCACGAAAACTCTTGGACGAATTATCGGATTGTGATAGTTAAGGTGACAATCGACTCGTTTTATTAAATTCTAAAGCTGATTAGATTTTGAAATTGATCGGATGAGTCACTTCAAAGATAATCGAAAAAAAACGTTTTTTACCATTTCTTACTCCAACGATATCTCTCGAACAAATAAACCGATTGAGATGGTTGCGGTCGCATTCGACGAGGCTTATAAAGTTCTAAAGCTGATTAGATTTTGAAGTCGATCGTTCAAGTCGTTTCTGAGAAATCAATAAAAAACTAAAAAAAAAATTTGTTATTATTCGTAATTCGCCAATATTTTCGAGTCTACTTGATCTAATGATCTGAAATTTTTAGAAAATTTGATGGCCAACAAGCTCTTTCGATTAATTAAAAAGTTATAGACTGGTCACACACACACACACACACACACACACACACACACACACACACACACACACACACACACACACACACACACACGCGGTGACACGAATCGTAATCCGTGGACAATAGATCCGCGACGTCAAATCCGCGACATGAAATCCGAAGATATTTTATCCGATAGACAAAATGTCCTTGGACTAAATATTCAAGAGACAAAAAATCCGTGACAAAATATCCTGTCGATAAATCTTATTCAGAAAAATATATTTTCAGTGGAAAATAATTCATGGTTTTCGATAAACGGGTACTGTACCATTCCAAGCATATGTATTGACCTATTTCCAAAATAATACCCACCCAAAATCTGTGAAAAAAGGGCACCATACGATTTCAAGCATATGTGTTAATCTATTTTTAATATTTCACACTCAAATTTTATGTGAAAATATATTAAACATTTCTGATAAAAGAGTACCGTACTATTTATATTATAAGATATTTTGTCGGGGATGTTTTATCTATTGAGTATTTAGTCCGGGGATATTTTGTCTATCGGATAAAATGTCTTCGGATATTTTGTTGCGGATATTTTGTCGCGGATTTAATGTCTTCGAATAACGAGTGACGGAATCCACACACACATACACACACACACACACACACACACGCGCGCGCGCACACATACATACGTACAGACACTCGAACATCATTCTAAAAACAGTCAGAATAGCTTCCTAGGATTTCAAAACGTCGACATCTGATGAAAATTCGATTTTCGTAAATCGGACCGAAACCAATAACTTCCCGAATTTTTGAAAATTTTCAATTTTCTTAGCGGGAAGTTAAAAATATATAAAATTTCGATAAACAATATATTTGTTATATACACTAATGCAAAAAATTAAAGGAGCAGAAAAATTTTATAAATTTTTTAGTGATTTTTGGAAGGCTGTAACTTGGTGAAAAATAATCGTATCGAGATTTTAGAAAAATCATTTTGTAGCTTAAAATCTCTAGTTTTGGTGCATTTTTTTCAAAATTTTTTAAAAGCTCCGGTTATTGCGCCAAGATGAGAAATACCGCGAGACAAAAATTTCTAAATTATTTTTGTTTTTTTCCGAAGAGCCCACGGACCGCAGAAAAATTCTTTTCACTAAACAAATTCATAGCTTGTTTAGCAAATTTATTCAGCTTCAATTTGGTTTTTTGTTTAACCTCGTAGGACGTTTTGTCGCAGAGATATCAGCCTTCAAACAGAAAATGATCCTTTTGGCTTTGATCATCGATATTTCAGGTACTAATGTTTGCACAGAAAGTTAAAGGGCGGCGTTGAAAACTTGAATAAATTCCCTACAAGACCCTGTCATCATTTTTTGAAAAACAAAATTTTTTTTATTTTTAACATCCATTAGAAGTAAGTACAAAAAAATGACTTTTTTTGGTTTTTTAGTAAAATAACCGCTACTCGAAAAATATCGAAAAAAAAATAATGTTGCCAGGGACTTTTTTAGCTTAATGTACCCCCAAGACCCCTGTAAATTTTGAAATTGATCTATCGAACCGTTTTTTGAGAATCATCGATCAAAGTTTTGCTAAACAATTAAAGGAGCAAGTTTTGTTCCTTTAATTTTGTAATCATAATCAAAGTGAAAAAATTATTTTTTCTGGACTTTTCTCAAATTTTTGCATTGGTGACTCGGAAAATGCAAAGAAATGACAAAAAAAATAAAAAATTTCCAAAAAATGTCAAAAAAAAAATTTAGAACACAAAAAAAAAGTTTCAATTTTTTTTTTTCTTCGATTTTTTTGACAATTGTTGGAAATTACATTCCTCAAACGATAAATAAGTTAGAAATGGCAGGATATATGTCAGCAGAAAAAGTTATATACTTAAAAAATCTATCACTAACGTTATAAATGTAACAACCTAAAGAGAAAAAAAATCAATTACGGAGTGGGAAATTATACACTAGACTATACAAAAACATCGACTAGTTTTTTTTTTAAAATACTCTGAAAATATTGATTAAAATTACGGAAAAATGATCCTGTTAAAATGACAGCTCTTAATTATTAATATGAATGGTTGCCTAATCGCGATTGTCTATTACCTATTTGATTAACATGGGATTTTTTTTTTTGAGTGGAATTTTATCACGCATTAGAAAATCAAAGCATCCGTAAAATTGAAGAACATTTTTTTAAGGAAATTGAACGCTTTACAAAAAAGGTATATTATTATTTTTCGATAAATTTGAATTTTTAAAAGTTATTCAAGGCCAAAGTTTGATTCATAGCAAATTTTACCACTATTCAACTTTTTCGGCGAAACTGTCAGACTTATCGTAAAATGTTATGGGACCTTTTTTGTAGACAATTTTATTTCTTACAAATTGTCGCCAGAAAAGTATTTTGAAAATCTACATTGTTTTCTAGTTATTATTATTTTAATGTAAAGCTCTTGAAAAAAATGGTGTTTGGGTCGATCTCAAGAACTCGATATTGAAATGGAAATAACTAGGAAACAATGTGGAATTTGAAAAAACTTGACTGGAAATCATTTATAGGGGATGAAATTGTCTACAAAAAAGATCCTCTGAAGTTTTGTGATAAGTCTAATAGTTTCGCCGGACATGTAAAAAGGTCTAGAAATTTACGATAATTTGACCTAGAGCTCCAATAACTTTTGAACAGATGGATTTATCAAAAAATGATAAGAGACTCATTTTGTAGAGCGTTCAATTTCCTACAAAACTATATTCTAAATATATCTGTACATATATAAGCCAGGGCCGAGGTATACAGTTCCAAACTTAAAATTTTTTTTCCTAAGTCATTTAAATGATATAAAAATCATGAAGAGGCATCTCTTTTTATTAATATTAGGAGCTCAAACTTCACCATAATTTTTTATCATCATTTTTAACAATTTTTTTCACAGTAATTAAAGAAAAAAAAATCGGTCTATCGGATAACCCTGCGGGCCAGCCCTAAAACTTCCCGCTGTTTTCAAGCTCCTTGAACTCGAAAACATTATTGTGAATATATTTTCGAACTCTTAGAGCTCGAAAATACTTTTGTATGCCATTGTTTTCTAAAAAAACATTTTTTAGCATTTCTTTCTCCCACGATATCTCGCGAACGAATTAATTGATTTTGATGGTTGAGGCGGCAATCGACGCGTTTTATTAAGTTCTAGAGCTGATTAGATTTTGAAATCGAATGATTCAATTTTTATGTAGATATCCGAATAAAAACGTTTTTCACTATTTTTTTAATCAACGATATCTCGTAAACGAATGGACCGATTAAGACGATTGAGGCAGCAATCGACGTGTTTTATCAAGTTCTAAAGCTGATCAAATTTTGAAATTGATTTATCTAGCCGTTTTTGAGAAATTTAAAAAAAAACAAAAAAAAATTTTTTTTCAATTCTTTCTCCAGTCGCACATGTTAAATTCTCATCTTTACATAGAAAAGCATCTTTACGTAGAAAAGAATATATTAGTTGCTCGTTTTTCAATTAAAGTTCTCGCTAAACTATGATAGATACCGCTACAATAAATCAGTTCGATTTTTTTTGAAAGTTCATTGTCTATATAAAAGTTTCTGATATCATTGCTTGTAAACTCAATAGTTTAGCTGTACTTTTTAGTCTTATGAGGTAATGAAAAATTCAGTTATTTAAAAAAATTTGCCAGCTTGTCAATCAAACTTCTCGCTAGACTATGAGAGGTACGTCTACATTAAATTAGTACAATTTTTGTCAGAATTTATTTCGTCTGTATAAAAATTTCCGATAATATTGCGCGTGAACCCGATAATGTGCCTGTAATTTTCAGTTGAATGAGGTAATACGAAAATTCGAGGAAACACTCAGTTATTTGAAAATCCGCCAGCTTGACAATCAGAATAGTCGCTAAATTATGATCGATACTTCTAAAATAAATTCGTACAATTTTGTCAGAAATTATGTTGTCTATTCAAAAGTTTTCAATAACATTGCTCGGAAACTTAATAGTTTAGCTGTAAGTTCTAGTTTAATGAGGCAATGACACATTCTGTTATTCAGAAATTTGCCAGCTTGTCGATCAAAACTCTCGCTAATCTATGAAACATTCGTCTGCAATAAATTAGTACGATTTTGTCAGAAATTACTTAATTACTTTATTCGAGCTCAAAAAGATTGAAATTATTAACATTTTCTGTGGAAAGTTTTGATTCGTAAGTTCAACCAGTTTAAAATTTTTTTCCCAACCTTAAAAGAAATTCCGATAAATGTACTGCAGATAAACTGAAATCGTCGCAAAATAATTGAACTACAATTTAAATTCTCTACAATTTCAATTCTGATTAATCTTATCAAATTTTAATTAGTTCAACGAACAAAAAACCATGGATTCAATGTTTTATTTTAATCTTTTAATTTAAAAAATTTTCAAATCTGTTCTTTATGAAGATATTTCTCTTGTCAAATAATTTTATTAATTTCTCGATGTCTAATGAATCGAAATGAATTATTTCACATTCATCAAGTCTTTAAAGATTTTGTTTCACAAGGCTTAACGAACAATAAGGTGTGTCACAGTAAGGTACAATTGATAGTTAATAATATTTTGTACACTCTACTTTTCTGTGACCGTCACACAAGCGTTATGTATAATATAAAAACCTGTATATATAAAAACCTGGGTGTAACGTCACAGAAAGGTATCAAAGTCACACAAGCGTAATAAAATATAACTGAAAATCTCTTTCACATTTTTTTCGAAGGTTCAACAAATTTACCGTCTGATCTAACTGAAAATTTATTTGACTCTATTTTAATCACTTCTTCTGATTTCCGTCTGAATATATTGAGTTCATCAAGCATAATCATAAACATAAATTGTAAAATCATTTGTTTACACATCGATTATGTTCTCTAATTTTTATAATGAAGTATAAATCGATACTTTTCTCCAGCTCATACGCAGAAAAAAAAATCTGGGCGTCGGTTGACCCTGCGGGCCAGCTCCAAAACTTCCCGCTGTTTTTGAGCTCAAGGAGCTGGAAAACATTACTCTGAATATATTTTCGAGCTCTTCTAGATCGAGAATGCTATTACCTGCGATTATTTTTTATGAGCTTTTCAAGCTCTACCAAGTTGCGTTTTTTGCTAAAGTTTGACAAGTTAAGAATCGAAAATTGTTAATGAAGAAGCGGTTTTTAAATTTTAATTCTCGATTATGTTCAATGAAATAAATGTATCGAGGCAGAAATCAATGTCAGTGATCCAAATCAAGATTTGAGTGAGTTTTGACTTAGGTCAGAGCAATTATATATGAAATATCCGAGAAAAACATTAAAAACTGGATTTTCTCAATTTTTTGCTGATAATATGTTTTAAACTAAAGAACAAGTTAGATGACATTAAATGATAATCGAAAGGGACTATAAACAGAAAGAGTGGGTATGATTTAAAAAACATTTAGTACATTATATTTTAATTTATCCGGAAAAAATAACATTTTATGTTATTTTTTTAACTTTTCAGCGCCAATATCTTTTGAGCTAATGAACCGATTGTGACGTTTGAGGTAGCATTCGGAGCGTTTTATTGAGTTCTAGAGCTGATTAGATTTTGAAATTGATCGGATGAGTCACTTCAAAGATAATAAAAAAAAACCGTTTTTTATCATTTCTTTCGCCAACGATTTCTCTCGAACAAATTAACCAATTAAGATGGTTGAGGTAGCATTCGACGCGGCTTATAAAGTTCTAGAGCTGATTAGATTTTGAAGTCGATCGTTCGAGTCGTTTCTGAGAAATCACTAAAAACTAAAAAAAAGAATTTTTTTTTTTTCGTAATTCGCCAATATTTTCGAGTCTACTTTATCTAATGATCTGAAATTTTCAAGAAAGTTGAGGGCCAACAAGCTCTTTCGATTGCCACCTCAACCATCAAAATCGATTCATTAGTTAAAAAGTTACAAAGAGTTTACACACACACACACACACACACACACACACACACACACACACACACACACACACACACACACACACACACACACACACACACACACACACACACACACACACACACACACACACACACACACACACACACACACACACACACACACACACACATACATACACACGGACATCATTCTGAAAATAGACAGAATAGCTTCCTAGGACCTCAAAACGTCGACATCTGATGAAAACTCGTCATTCGAAAATCGGGGTAAAAACAATAACTTCTCAATTTTTCGAAAATCGTCGATTTTCTTAGCAGGAAGTTAAAAATTCTCCACTGAAGGTCAATATTATATTCTTGATTCAAGAAAATTTTTCTGAAAACCTAAATTTCCTCACATAAAGTAGAAATCTTCTCCGACTATGACGAATATTTTTTAATAACCAAGACAAATTCTCTTGGCTTAAGAAAATCTTGACTTGGTTCCTGAAAACGTTTGTCTTCCAAAATATTTTCTTGACTCAAGATAATTTTTTTTTTCTGTATAGAGATCAAAATTATCAATGTTTTCTCTAGAAAGTTTAGATGCTGATTTGGAAGTTCGAAGTGTTATTAGGTTCCTTTTCTACCCTCATCGCGAATTCCCTACATTTTCAATTCAAATTAATCTTATCAAATTTTAATTAGTTTAGCAAGAATATTCATCTACAATTATCAATATTTCAACGAACAAAAAACCCTGGATGCAATGTTTTATTTTAATCCTTTGATTTTAAAAATTTTCAGAGCTATTCTTTAACAAGATATTTCTCTTGTCAAATACTTTCATTAATTTCTCGATGTCTAATGAATCGAAATGAATTATTTCACATTCATCAAGTCTTTAAAGATTTTGTTTCACAAGGCTTAACGAACAATAAGGTGTGTCACAGTAAGGTACAATTGATAGTTAATAATATTTTGTACACTCTACTTTTCTGTGACCGTCACACAAGCGTTATGTATAATATAAAAACCTGTATATATAAAAACCTGGGTGTAACGTCACAGAAAGGTATCAAAGTCACACAAGCGTAATAAAATATAACTGAAAATCTCTTTCACATTTTTTTCGAAGGTTCAACAAATTTACCGTCTGATCTAACTGAAAATTTATTTGACTCTATTTTAATCACTTCTTCTGATTTCCGTCTGAATATATTGAGTTCATCAAGCATAAGCATAAACAAAAATTGGAAAATCATTTGTTTACACATCGATTATGTTCTCTAGTTTTATTATGAAGTATAAATTGATACTTTTCTCCAGCTCATGCACAGAAAAAAAAATTCTCGACTGAAGGTAAATATTCTTCATTCGAGAAAATTTTTTTGAAAACCTAAACTTTCTCAAATAAAATAGAAATCTTCTCCGACCACGACGAATTTTTTTTAACCAAGACAAATTCTCGTGGCTCAAGAAAATCTTGACTTGGTTCCTGAAAACGTTTGTCTTCCGAAATGTTTTCTTGACTCAAGATAATTTTTCTTATGTGTTGAGATCAAAATTATCAATGCTTTCTCTGGAAAGTTTGGATACTGATTCGCAAGTTCAAAGGGCTTTTAGTTTTTTTTTCTACCTCTATCGCAAACTGCGAAAAATGTACTGCAGATAAACTGAAATCGTCGCAGATCAATTGAACAATTATTAAAATTTTGTACAATCTCGATTCTTATTAATCTTATCAAATTTCAAACAGTTGACCAAGAATATTATCAATCTCCTATCATCAATCTTTACACATCATAAATGCAATATTTTATTTAGATCTTTAAGCCTTAAAAATCCTTGGAGCTGTTCTTCAAAAAGTTGTTTCTCTTTTGGAAAAAATTTGTTAATTTATCGTAGTCTAATGAATCAAAATAAGGTATTTCACATTCATAAGTTCATTAGAAATTTTGCTTCACAAGGTTTGACTATCAGTAACGTGTGTCACAGCAAGGTATAAATGATAGTAAATAATATTTTGTGCACTATACCCTTATGTGACCGTCACACAAGCGTAATGTATAATATAAAAACCTTTGTGTAACGTCACAGAAAGGTATTAAAGTCACACAAGCGTAATAAAATATAACTGAAAATGTCACACAAACGTCTATACAACATACATATATATATATATATATATATATATATATATATATATATATATATATATATATATATATATATATATATGTGTATATATATATATTTATTGGAACTATACACATAATTAAATATTTATAGGTTTCATATCAATAAAGTCTGATCAGATTTAATCATACATAGACATATATAACTACATATAAGTTTATATAAGTCATGTCTGATCAGATCCAATCATATATAAACTTATGCACGACTATACATGAATTTACATTAGCCATGTCTGATCAGATCTAATCATGTATAGGCTTATATATGATTATATATGTGGTTATAACAGCTAGGTATGATTATATCTAATTATATATAAACTCATACATGATCAGATCTGATCATATATACTTATATATGGTTATAAATGGAGTTATACCAGCTAGGTATGATGGATCTGCGGACATTGAATTTACCTGAAACTAATGAAATCAGTGAATTGTTCTTAACATATTTATTTCGTTTATTCTCATGGAACTTATCTAGATTCTGATGCGCAGAGACAATCTCAGCATCACGGATTGTAACCTTGTTGCTGCGTTTGACTACCATATCAGGCTGCATGCCATCAACCAGAGTGGAGCAACGCTTTTCTACTTGAACTTGGTATCCCATTTTTTCCAGTTTTGTATCTGTTGCCGCGACAATTGCGTTATGTCTCTCCAACTTTTCTCCGTGTGTTTGGTGACAACCCTGAATAATGTGGTATGTCGTTTCAGGTTCATTGCATCCGGCACGGCACTTGCTCTCTTGCACAATTCTTCTCATACCCCGGGTTGTCCGCATCCTTGATGGTAGGGCGTGGATGCGGCCGCGAAAAAATTGGACCCAATCGCGCGCTGGGATTCTCACGAATGAGTCGTTGAGTCATTGATAAGACGATGGAGAGTTTTTAGTTTCCCTGATATCAAAGTCGTCGGTCGACTTGTGCAATTTAGATGCCCATTCACGATCCCGAAGAGAAGTCAGTCGACACCACTTTCTTTTGTCTTGGGCTCATTGACTAGTGCTGGCTTCAACAGCGGCTGCAAAGTTAGACTAATCCAGGTTCTTCTCAGAGCTTCATGCGTTAGCTTCCCGAACACCATTTTGTGGGTAAATCTAGGAATCAGGAAAGTTTGGAGGATCTTTATGCACTGCTGAGGTTTTAAAGGGGCTTTAGTTACCCGACTGAGCAGGTTGCTGAGCTGCAACAGAGGTTTTTGGGGCCTTTGACACCAAACTCAATATCAAGTTGTTTCCAGCAGTCGTTAACTCCGAGTTGCAGGACGGATACGTCATTGATCCTGAATAAGAGCTCCGTGATGACTTTCACCTTCTTGGCTCTTCCTGATGGCATCAATGAAAGACAACTACACTTCTTTGGCATCAGTGACAGACCGTATTTAGTCATTTCCTTGATGATGGCGTTCTGGATTTGTTGTAGACCCTTTTTTGTGCGGGCAAGTAGGACTAAGTCATCAACAAATTCTAATGCATTGACTGCTGCCCGTTTTAGCTTGTATCCAACGACATCACTTACGCTTGGATCACTTCATTCATTACAAGATATATAATTCCATTATATAGGATATCAGACGATTGGGAATTCCATTCTTCTTCAGAATCTATAGAAGGGTCTTATGTGAAACCGTGTCGAACATCTCCAAGTTGAATTGTCGTAATTTATTCCATGTATCGTCAAGAACAGCAGACAGGACAAAGGTGTTCTCCGCAACTCCGTTTGCACGTATGAAGCCACACTGCCGCTCATCGAACATTTCGAGATCTGTAAGGCGGCTAGAAAAAATTCTGTGAAAGTGTACCAGATTCTTTCGGTATTAGTATTGTCCTAGAGTCACGCCAGATCTTGGACACAAATTCTTCGCTCTAATTTTGGGTGCGATGGCTCCTCAGAATCACTGTCTAGGATTTAGTGAGCTGCCTTCGAAATATTCTTTGACCAAAGTAACTGGATGGCTCTGTATTCATGACGTCTGCGTGCTCTCCGTGAAAGAATGATGTGAAAAATTTGTTAGCGATTGAGGTGAAGCGAGCAGTAACCCAAATCAATGACGTTCTAAGTTCCGGAAACGGTTCATCGTCAGTGAGTAACAAGTCCTATGCACATATGAGTATCTCAAGCAATGCGACGAACAGCTTCTATGGGTTGTTAGGTCCGAAGCCAGCGTCAAGCAACTCGGTTGAGTTGACAGTCGTCCTAATAGTGAATTTTAAGGCAAAATTTAGATTTGCGATAGACATCAAGAACACAACTCAACGAGAAAGTGAAACCGAGGGACTACGCCTTGAGAGTAACTCGATTGGTCACACTTTCGACAAAGGCTAAATCTAAATCTTTGTACCCACCATAAAATTTCAAATATTAAAAAATAGATGGTGTTACTTGTATGACTTATGTGACAAATAAAAAAAAGCTTTTATTAATACAATTAATATAAGTATGATAATAAATAAATACTTAAAAGCTAAACCCATGAAAAACATGTATCATTTAAGGTGGTCTATTTCTTATTATGTCACGACTAGCCATGGTGGTTATTTGATTAAACCGTGTAAAATTTATATGTGACCCTTGGAGGACTCGTGTGGTAATGCCAACTAACGAACTATTGCTTAAGCCCATTCCATTGAGATCATCGTGGGAGGCTTTTGACCATACACCCTAGCGTTTTTCCTTCTGAACCTAGTACCCAATTTTCTCGAGCTTTTGGACAATTGTATCGACAATGGCGTTGTGTCTTTCAATTCTGCCTCCATGCGTTCTGTGATACTGTTGGATTGTGTGTGCGCTAGTTTCTTGCACACGGAACTCTGCTTGGCATTCACTTGGTTGTGTGTTCCTTCTGAAACCTCGGGATGTTCTCATTCTTGATGGTAGCGCGTTAATACGGAGCCGAACAAACTAGACCCAGTCTCTGGCCGGTGTGCGAATGTACGAATCATCGAACCACTTATACGAAAGTGGCGTATCTTTTACTTATCTCAGCTCAAAACCATCAGTTGACTTGTGCAGCTTACTGGCCCAATCTTTGTCCTTTAGGGACGTCATTAGACTCCATTTTCTTTTAGACTGTGCCCAACTGCTCTTGCTAGCTTTAACTGCAGCAGAAAAGCTTGATTTTTGCAGGTTACTTAGTTGGTTATGTAGCATTTCAGGAATCTTCGGGGCAAACGACATGACTCCAAGGCCTCCTTCTTTTAGACGCGCGTGAAAGTACGGTGTGGGTGTGTCATGAGGCAACCGACACCACGATCTTACTACTTTGCGGACTAGTTTATCAATTCTTCTCAGGACGCCATATGTAAGCTTTCCAAATACCAGTTTATGTATAATTCGCGGGATCAAAAATGTCTGAAAAACTTTTATACGCTGTTGCGGCTTCAATGGAGCTTTCATGACACGTTCGAGTAACTCATTCATTTGCAAAGATGGCACGTTAAGACCTCTGACGCTAAACTCTACTCCAAGTTGCTTCGAATAGTCATTGATGCCAAGTTGAGGAACCGAATCTCCTAGAATTGTAAATGACTGCTCCGTGACCACTTTCATCTTCTTATCTCGACCTGAAAAGACAAGTGAAAAGCAGCAGCATTTCTTCGGCATAGGTGACAAACCATATTTGGCCATTTCGGCAATTACTGGGAGTAACTATGACTCTCTTAACATCTTTTTTTTTATGTCATAGTTAGCAAGCATCACCCTCTTCGTGAGTCCCGCTATTATTACCCTTACTTTAGTTGGGGGAAGCCAATAGATGCCGCTGCTACATGGCTTTTAGGGTTGCCTGCCCTAACTACCTTATTTTTACTGGCTCAATCAATAATAATTTGCCTCGGATGGGTGACACTGGTCAGCTTAGTGACCCATCCTCTGATGTGGCCGCACCAGTCAATAGAGACAATGTGAATGTACCGTCCTTAGATATTCATGCTTACATTTGTGAATTTCCTAGTTGTAACCGGCCATTCAAAACCAAGACCGGTCGTGGAGTGCACCAGCAAAAAACACACAAGGATTGGTATGATGCTCAACAGAACACCAATTATAAAAAGGCACGATGGACAGAGGAGGAAATGGCTTTACTCGTTCGTCACGAAGCTCGCTTGACCATTAACAATACTAAGAACCTAAACCTGGAGTTGCATAAACTGTTCACGGACAAAACTCTGGAGTCGATAAAAGGTCAATGAAGAAAGAATGATCATAAGAACAAAGTCAACCAACTTATTGAAAGTATACGGTCTCAGACCGCTAGGACAGTATCTTCTTCTTCTTCATCAAGTGAGTCAGACAATGAAGATCAAGGTAGTGTTGATAACCACCCAAACACTCCAAATGTAGACGAGGTTAATTATGAAGATGCGATTTGTGACTATTTAGATAGTTTACCTGCCTGTAACAATAATTATAACACAAGGAGCCTTAAGATGATCCTACAGTCACTTAGGGACTCTGATAAAGACCAAGTTTTTGAGGATATATCAATCGCCCCAAAAACAGATTCTCTGTAAA
Source organism: Microplitis mediator (assembly GCF_029852145.1). Taxonomy (NCBI): domain Eukaryota; kingdom Metazoa; phylum Arthropoda; class Insecta; order Hymenoptera; family Braconidae; genus Microplitis; species Microplitis mediator. Next base: position 8,126,440 of record NC_079972.1, read on the forward strand.
TGGTTGCGCCAAGTACACGTTCAACATTGATCTCAGGTTGCATAATAAATAATATTTTCACAAAAAAGGCTGAAATCATAAAACACCAAGTAATTGAGATTTTTAATAATTAAAAAAAAAAAATTTTTTAAATAAAAATGAAAAAAAAAATACTTGAACGTACTTGGTGTGCGCTGTTAAAATCAATTTTAACAATAATTTAAGAGTAAGATATAAGAGTAAGATATTCAAAACATATCACATGACTGAATAATTAATTTTTTGCATTTACGCACACCAAGTACGTTCAAGCATTTTTTTTTTTTTCATTTTTATTCAAAAATTTTTTTTTTTTAATTATTAAACATCTCAATTACTTGGTGTTTTATGATTTCAGCCTTTTTTGTGAAAATATTATTTATTATGCAACCTGAGATCAATGTTGAACGTGTACTTGGCGCAACCATTTACAGAGAATCTGTTTTTGGGGCGATTTCAAATTTTTTTGTAACAGATAATTTTTATTGATTTTACTACTCTTTCGATGAAAAAATTTTCTCTGGTATGGAATAATATCCCTCGCAGATTTGAATCACGGTGGAAACACCGTAGAAGTGTAAACACCGTGAATCCACCGTGGTTACACGGTGGGTTTGTTCCAATTTACCACCGGGTATACACAGTGTATCCACTGTGATTACGCGGTGTACCCACCGTGATTCCACGGTGGCTTGACCACTGTGTATAAACGGTGTTTCCACTGTGATTACGCGGTGTATCCACCGTGATTCCACGGTGGCTTGTCCACCGTGTATACACGGTGTTTCCACTGTGATTACGCGGTGGATACACCGTGGAACCACGGTGGTGAAATAGCACAAAGCCACCATGGAATCACGGTGGATACACCGCGTAATCACAGTGGAAACACCGTTTATACACAGTGGTCAAGCCACCGTGGAATCACGGTGGATACACCGCGTAATCACAGTGGTAAAATGGAACAAACCCACCGTGTTTCCACCGTGATTCAAATCTGCGAGGGATTAATGGAATGAAGTAATTCCTTCAAGCTGCAAATTATTTTTTGAAGAGTTCCAATCCGTTAATTGTATACACATACAATAATTCTAATTTTGCTCTGTTAAGGAGGTTTAAGCGTTACTAAATGACTCAAAAAAGCATCTAAGCTTTTTCATTTCTTCAGCCGACAAAAATATGATTATAATTCTTTTTTTTAATTGTAAAAATTTTTTGTAGTTTATATACATACATTAATTAATGTTTAATAAATTAAAATATTTAAAAAATACTTTCGTAGTAAAAATTTTAAATAAGATATGACACCAGTACTCTTTGATAGAGATATATAAACATGTGTGTAAACGTACATAACCGCTTAAGTCGGGTGTTTAGCAAAAATTTAAATATAAATAATTTCCCTTCATTTAAAAATGGAGAAAAATGTTTATCGCTCAAACTGTTTTATTATACTTCATGTTTGCTTAAAAATTGGAGTTTCTACCGAGAAGACCAAAAAAATTTTTTTTTTTTCTTCATTTTTTATGTTTTTAAAATTGGCGCCACACAACAGGTGTCTCTGACAGTGTTGCCGAGACGTCTTTCCTCCATGTCGCCTCAACTCACTAACCACTAAAATAATTTTTTCAACTCAATTTTTCTCTATGTTTTAACGATGACAATAACTTTTAAATATAGAATTTGACTTTACACGTATTCAACTTTCTTATATTCGTTTTTGAGAATTATTTGTATCTATATTGTTAGACAAGTTAAGAAATTATTTTTAACGTTAAATTTTGGCGCGCCACCGAATTAGCGGTAATGCTGCCCCCTGGGCCGAGTTTGACAAAAACGGAACCCCATTGTCGTCAAAAACAGAAAAGTCCGAAGTTAACGGAAATTTGACAAAAATTCAAGGAAACTTTTGTAAGTAAACTTTTGCTAAAGCAAACTGTGCTATTAGCCCTGATTAAAAACTCCGATTGAATCCAATTGAATCTGATCAAAACTCAATCAGAATTCTATCAGTTTCAATCGGAAACGAATTTTCAATCGGAAATGTTCGGGAGCGGTTGAGGTCTCCGATTGAATTTCAATCAGATTCAATCGGATTCAATCGGAAAAAAAAATTTTTTATTTTCTGATTGAGTCTGATTGAAATATTTCTATCAGATTCAATCAGATTCAATCGGAAAAAAATAATTTTAATTTTCGATTATTTTCCGATTAAATCCGATTGAAATATTTCAATCAGTTTTAATCAGATTCAATCAGAAAATAATAATTTCAATTTTCGATTATTTTCCGATTAAATCCGATTGAAACATTTCAATCAGTTTTAATCAGATTCAATCGGAAAATACTAATTTTTTATTTTTATTATTTTCCGATTGAATCTGATTAAATCCGATTGAAACATTTCAATCAGTTTTAATCGGATTCAATCGGAAAATAAGAATTTTTTAAAAATTACTTTCCGATTGAAACCGCTTAAACCTGATTGGAAAAAAATTCAATCGGATTCAATCAGATTCAATCGGAAAATAAGAATTTACTTCTTGATTATATCCCGATTGAATCTGATTGAATCCGATTGAAATATTTCAATCAGTTTTGATCGGATTCAATCGGAAAATAAGAATTTTTTAAAAATTACTCTCCGATTGAAACCGATTAAAATTTATTGGAAAAAATTCAATCGGATTCAATCAGATTCAATCGGGATATAATCAAGAAGTAAATTCTTATTTTCCGATCGAATCTGATTAAATCCGATTGAAACTTTTCAATCAGTTTTAATCGGATTCAATCGGAAAATAAGAATTTTTTAAAAATTACTTTTCGATTGAAACCGACTAAACCTGATTGGAAAAAATTCAATCGGATTCAATCAGATTCAATCGGAAAATAAGAATTTACTTCTTGATTATATCCCGATTGAATCTGATTGAATCCGATTGAAATATTTCAATCAGTTTTAATCGGATTCAATCGGAAAATAAGAATTTTTAAAAAATTACTCTCCGATTGAAACCGATAAAAATTGATTGGAAAAAATTCAATCAGATTCAATCAGATTCAATCGGGATATAATCAAGAAGTAAATTCTTATTCTCCGATCGAATCCGATTGAATTTTTTCCAATCAGGTTTAATCGGTTACAATCCGAAAGGAATTTTTAAAAAATGATTATTTTCCGATTGAATCCGATTAAACCTGATTCGAAAAAATTCAATCGTATTCAATCAGATTCAATCGGGATATAATCAAGAAGTAAATTCTTATTTTCCGATCGAATCTTATTGAATTCGATTCAAATATTTCAATCAGTTTTAATCGGATTCAATCGGAAAATAATCATTTTTTAAAAATTCCTTTCGGATTGTAACCGATTAAACCTGATTGGAAAAAAATTCAATCGGATTCAATCAGATTCAATCGGAAAATAATAATTTACTTCTTCATTATATCCCGATTGAATCTGATTGAAACCGATTGAAATATTTTAATAAGTTTCAATCGGAAAATAAGAATTATTCAAAAATCATTTTCCGATTGAAACCGATGAAAATTGATTGGAATGAATTTAATCGGATTCAATCAGATTCAATCGGAAAATAAGAATTATTTAAAAATTACTTTCCGATTGAAACCGATTGAAATTGATTGGAATAAATTTAATCGGATTCAATCGGAAAATAAGAATTTTTTAAAAATTCCGTTCCGATTGAAACCGATTAAACCTGATTGGAAAAAAATTCAATCGGATTCAATCAGATTCAATCGGAAAATAATAATTTACTTCTTTATTATATCCCGATTGAATCTGATTGAAACCGATTGAAATATTTTAATAAGTTTCAATCGGAAAATAAGAATTATTCAAAAATCATTTTCCGATTGAAACCGATGAAAATTGATTGGAATGAATTTAATCGGATTCAATCAGATTCAATCGGAAAATAAGAATTATTTAAAAATCACTTTCCGATTGAAACCGATTAAAATTTATTGGAATAAATTTAATCGGATTCAATCGGAAAATAAGAATTATTTAAAAATCACTTTCCGATTAAAACCGATTAAAATTGATTGGAAAAAATTCAATCGGATTCAATCAGATTCAATCGGAAAATAATAAGTTATTTCTTGATTACATCCCGATTGAATCTGATTGAATCCGATTGAAATATTTCAAATAGTTTTAATCGGATTCAATCGGAAAATATGAATTTTTTAAAAATTACTTTCTGATTGAAACTGATTAAACCTGATTGGAAAAATCTCAATCGGATTCAATCGAGATATAGTCGAAAAATAAATAATTATTGTCCGATTGAATCTGATTAAATCCGATTGAATTTTTTCAATCAGTTTGAATCGGATTCAATCGGAAAATAATAATTTTTTAAAAAATTATTTTCGATTGAACTTTTTCAATCGGATTCAGTCGGAAAAAATCAGTTGTTGCCAAATTACCTTCATATTGAAATTTTAAATCTGAACTTTTATCTCTCGAATTTAGTCATTAAAATTGTGCATTTTTTAATTTTACTATATTTATCCCTGTGTCATTAAATTACAATTTAAACAAAACATATTAGACATACATTACAGCTCAATACATCACTTTAAGTACTGACAGTCGTTGTTTTTCATAAATGCTGTAAACTAAATATTTTATCAAAACTTCGAAAACCCTCTCCACTGAAAGTCTCTACATCACATATTATAATATACATACGAATAATGACATTGTACAGAGAAATTTATCTTCTATGTAATATTAACCATCCAAAACTTTTTTTTCTTCCTAAAGTTGGTAATTATGTTGTTGATTAAAAAAAATGTAAACATCAGGGTTGAAATTTAAACTTTTTTTATTGAACCTCAAAATTATTTGGTTGCATACAAATATAGTTATCATTACCAACAGTTACAAGTATCACCTTAGAAATAATTTTTGTTACAGGTAAAATTATTGATTTATTCGCTCTTTTTGTTATCTTAAATATATGTTCGAAATCATTAACGCAATCAGCTATTAAAATATCTACTTCTATAAACGTTAAATAATTTTTTAAGTAAAAACATTGAATTTCGGCGAAGCGTTTATCTTCTAGCTGTACTATCGTGTTATTTGTCTTATTAGTTTTTTCATACTGACAACTATGATACATAATATCGTTATATACGCAACGATTGTAACATTCACCCAGTTCATTAATAACGCATTTTTTTTCTTCCTTCATTAAGACTGCTCCATCGTTTGATCTCATAAAGTTGATAGTTTTTTCTTTTCGTTTATTCAAAATACTTTTACAAAATACCCATGAAGTACTATCAGCAACTGTATTGAGTTTACTTTTAAACATAATATCTCGCAAGGAACGATTTGCCATCTGGTTAAGAACTCCATGCGGACCGGTAGCTTTTAATTTCAAATTATAAATATTATTTTCAAAAGGGTATGCAGATGTCGATGAAGATGGACCATTTTCTCTTACACTACGAGCCATGTGTTTTAAACTGTGCACATTAAATGTCATAAATGACGACCCGTAAAATCGCTGACAATCATAGATAAAACGCAGAAGATTCATTTCACAGACCGTTAAATCATCGTCACTAATGTTCCTGGAGAGCAACTTGTGAACACTTTTTACAAGAAGTTTATAAGAGTCTAAACGTTCCTGATCTAATATATTTGTCAATACTGGAATACTGTAAAATAGTAACCATGATCTCCATTCGGTTGCTTTCCAGGCTTTCCTTTTTGTTAACACACGCGGCACACGATGAATTTCGTTTGGTGGTTTTATATTTAATAAACGTTCGTTGATAACTTTTTTGTCATTTACATCTAAATTTCTAGTGCTCCACACTGTCCATAGCTGTCGACTTACTCCGAGAAGAACGCCGTGCATATAATCATGAGGGAAACCCCATATGCAGTCAAAATTACTAAGTGAAGACAAACTAGTCGGTCCTTTAACACCTCTGACGGTATATTTTTCATTTTTCTTGGTTTTCTTAAGATTCTTCACGTGCTCTTTACGGTCTTCCACGTCTTTCAAAAACTTCTCGTGGCTTCGTTCTTCTGGAGTGGTTTCTGTAAATAGATACCTGATTGCCCCAGACCTGAATACTCCTTGTTGGTAACACCAGCTACAACCATATGTGCCATTGAACTGCAAACGATTTTGTAAAATTGGTCGAGCGACTGAGTCCACCGGAAATGAGAATACTTTGCAGAAATATTTTCTCACAGCGCCGTTTTCAGTTTTTATCTCTAGGCCTTTATACATTAAATTCGAAATTTGATTGATGAATGTTTGTAAGTATAAATTCATAAATTGCGGTTTCGGCTCAGTAGCTGTATACCAAAGACCCGCAAGCACAACAAATTTGTGCCGCACAGATTCTGGTATTTCGTTGATGACACATTGGATTGGCCAAAAACTGCGTTGGCTACTTTTAAATTGAGGTGCACCGTCAGTGTTTACATTTAAAGTTAAAACAATATCTCCAACATTTTTTTTTGATATTATATAATTATCATTAATGTATCTGTCACTGTCACAGATATCCCGAATAACTTGCGAATCATTATTATTTTGTACCAATAACTGATAATCAATCATATTTCGGACTGATTGATTTGATAACAGATTTTTAATTTGGTACTTTACATCCAAAGACATAAAAAAGTTATCTTTACTTGTCGATAATTTATACTCAGCGAGACATTTTTCACACTTTGTACTTTTTTTTTTCATTATTTTATATTTGCTCATTGGTATATTAAGTGGAAGATTACACGATTCACAGTAGAACACATACAACATGATATTCGTTGGTGGATGAAATATTTTACTCATAAAATATTTTGAGGTATCTAAATAATCAAATTCAGGTCCAGCCAAAAGTTTGATAAGTTGTAAAATAGCTTGCTGAGCTTCATCAGATAAGTTGAATCGGATGGTTATGGCAGTGACCATATGAAGAACTTCCCAAACAGATATTCCCGACGATTTAAACATGACCCACTTAACCAACTCATTAATATCAAACTTGTGGCTTGATGACTCGGTCGAATCATGTTCTTCTTGTTTATTATCATTTATTTCTGGTTCATTTTCTATAATTAGTTCCTCATCGTCACTTAACACTTCATAATCATCTGATACACCACTTTCGTCCTCGCTGAGAACATCGTAATCTTCAAAAACGTCACTGTCGTCTTCATCGATGATTTCATAATCTCCACTTGATTGTTCATATTCTTCATTTACTTCATCAGCTTCATCTTGATTCTCGTCAACGTCCATACTAACTGAATCAATTCCACTGAGACTGGATTGATCGTCTATAAAATCAACAGAAATCAATTATATTACAAGGAACTAAATATAACCAAGTTTTATAAATTAAATGTAAGTAGATCGAATTATATGTATACTAATCTGTGTCTATAGTTTGAACACAAACATCGTATTTGGAATAATTAAGTGTTATATTTTAATTTTATCTGTATATATATATATTAGGGTGAGCCAAAAAAACCAACCTATCGAATTTACGTCTTAAAATAAACCTATACATCGAGAAAAAAATTCTCCCATTGGGCAAAATTTTTAGCTCAATTTTAAAAGGTGTCGGTAGCCATTTGAAATTTCCCATTTAAATAACATGCAAAAAAATTTATTTAATTAAAAATATTATAAATTTTGAACCATGTGAAACAAAATTTCGGCTCTAGAATATTCTTGTAGGGCATTAAATTTCTTAAAAGAAAGTCCTGGGAGTCGAATTAGTAAACTTGATATTTCGTATACTAACAGGCTATCAAAGTCTACAGTAAACAGAATCATACAAATTTAAGGCTTTATTTGGATTCTCCAAATACTTTTCTTTTATTGTGATCGATAAAAAAATATTATTTGTTACAACGTGGATATTGTTGGTGATTTCATTGCACTACATGTAGAACGAATTTTCTCGTAGTATTGATATTTTTAATAATAAAGCCTTAAATTTGTATGATTCTGTTTACTCTAGACTTTGAGTTAGTATTCGAAATATCAAGTTTACAAATTCGACTCCCAGGACTTTTTTCAAAGAAATTTAATGCTATACAAAAATATTCTAGAGCCGAATTTTTATCTCACACGGTTCAAAAGTTATATTTTTTTTGGCTCACCCTAATATATATATATATATATATATATATATATATATATATATACAAAGATGGATAGGTAGACAGATGGATATATTATAAATTTTTAATTTATAAATTAAACATTTATATATGGTTAATAAGTATGCTTAACTTTATACTAACCGGTATTCCAAATATTATTTCACACAGTTGTGTACAATTTTTTTTCTTCTATTTTCTTTTGTTAAAATTTTTAATTTTCTTTAATGAAATATTTCAAATTCCATAAACAACCAAATTTAACTATAGAATTACCAGTAGTGATTGAGCTATACAAACACTAGTTGATTTTACGTGTAGTTTATACACTTTTATAATTATTATTTAAGGTTCTGTATAAATATTTTTTCAGTAATAATATCTGTTTATTAATGATAAGTTAGAAAATAAAAATTTAATTATTATTATTATTTTTTATGCTTATGAAATTAAGCACAAGAGAGCGTAAAATTCATTTCAGGTACAGCGAACTCAACTGTTTTCTACTTTATCAACATGGTATTTACCCGCGCTAGTTACCGTGAGTTTCCCCTCTGTGCCGAGAACTTGACTCTTAAGAAACTTCTAGAACATTCTTCACTTGTAAGAAATTGGTCGCGTCCTTTTATTCTGTAACGTATATGTGCGTGCATATTGGTTTTCTTTAAACATTTCATAATTATTAAACCTGTATTTTAAGCAATTAAATTATTTAAATTATTTGAATCCGTGTCAATATGGAGAAAAGTGATGGTAATTATTCATCTATATATAAATTAAAATTTTATTAAAATTTTTTTTTTTTTCCGTATAACCTTTTATCAAAATCATATGTAAATTACCGATGATCCTGAAGTTAGCAGACATTTGACAATTTTTGAATTTTTTTTTTTAACAAATCAATTGCAAAAAAATAAAATAAAAATATGCGCGTGTAGAAAATTTAAAAAAGTACAGGTGGAATTCTTTCAAATGTTTTTTTTATGGTTTATCGTCTAAAAAAAAATCAAAAAATTATTAAACGTCTGCTAACTTCAGTATCATTAATTACTTAACGTAATTTATAAACAATAATAAGTGCTTCATAATTATGATAAGATAATTATTTTTTACAATAAAAATTTTGCTACCGCTAAAAATTTGATATTGTCTTTTTTAAATTCAAATGATGATTTTACGCCCCAAACATGGGCATGTATGATGATTGATCGTAAAAAAGTCATTTTAAAAACGAAACTTATAAATAAATTTGATCCCAAAAGTTACGATAAGCAAAAAAAATACTACGCTTATTATGAAGATAGTTATAAGCAAGGGGTTGTTATGTGTGTAGCTGGTAAGTAATATATCCACAAAAAATTATGATTCAAAAACTAGCAGACAATTCAAAATTTTTGAATTTCCGTATCAACAATTTAATTTTAAAACATCAAAATTCTACAAACCGCACTTATAAAAAATTCAATTAACTATAGGTGCAATTTAAAAAATTGTTTTTTTTTTTTTATTATCTACCATTTTTAAAAAAATCCAACAATTATTAGACGTTGTTTAACTTCAGTATCATCAAAAAATTTCGAGTAATTTTGAATCGTTGAATCTTAATAACGTAATTTTATCTTAGATAGTAGAGAAGCTGTGCGAGAACAAATGAAGTCACAAAGACTTCGGTGCCCTCCTACCAAAATGCTTAAAAGCGCCTCAGATTTAAGTGTACTTGACGATAACCAACCCAAAACAAAAAAAAAAAAAAACTAACGATTCGAAGAGCAAAAGTTTAACTGACAGTAACATTCAGATGCAGCTGGAACAAATCAAAGTTCAATCGCTTAAGGTAATTAGAAAGTAACCTATAGTTTTAAAATTATTAACAACAAAAATGCATTGATTTTCAGCGAAAATGTCAGACTGATTCAGCAAACCATTTGATTAAAAATATGAACGAAAATGATGGTTCATTATCAAAAATTAACCACTCTAAAGATGCCAAAAGTAAGAAGGTCAATGATGACCATGATGAGCCTGTGATAACAACACATGATGTCAATTCGGTAAGTCCGGAAAATCATTTATTCAAAAATTTAGTCACATCTTAATCTAATGCTAAGATAATTAAAGATTTAATTAACTCTCTTAAAATGAATCAGTGAAAAGTATTCCAATCAGTGAATATTCACAGCATAAATAGTTTCAAGTATACCACTGATTCAATCAGTGATATACTTGGGACTGATTCGTAGTGAATATTCACTGATTTGCAGCACTTTTCACTGATTCATTTTAAGAGAAAATTTTTCCGGAAAAGGATACAATTTTTTTTCAAGATTCAGCTATTCCCAATTATTTAATATGTGCGCAATCGCAGTTGCATAGCTAAGAATGTGAGTAAATAGTTAAAATTGTAATTATAAGTGATCTCTATGAACGCTAAATGATCCGTCATTAATCCACCAAAAAAAAACCTCTTTTTTTATTTTTTGTAACTTTATTTTCTGTTTAATTGAATGAGTTGTATATTTTATCACAATTCTTTCCAAAAATAATTTACATATTATGAGTTCTTTTTCTCCACAGTCATTTATACTGTCAATAAGTTTTCTGTCACACATTCATTTCAATTTATAAAATACAATTAATAAAATTTCACATTTTATTTTCTGTGATATCTTTAAAACTATAGTAATCTATACGTATACCTACTTTGTTCTAAAAATTACTTAATATTTAAGTACGCAATAACTGCAACAACTGGCTTACTTTACAAGAAAAATATACCGTTGAAATTTGTAAAATGAAGAAAACAATGGAAATGTTGGAAAGTCAATTACACGAAAAGAACGGAAATGAGCGACGACAAGCAGAGCAGATAAATGAACTAACAGAGAAGAACTTAAAATTGGAAAGTGACATGATAAAACGAATTAAGCAGTTGACAGGTAATTTTTAGTAATTAATTAGCGTTATCCATTATTTTTTTTTTGTGTTAGTTGATAAGGAAAAAAAATTTTATTTACATGGTGGCCACATTTCTGTAAAACCCGAAAATATCAGAGAATTCTAAATATACTAGAAAATTCGTGGAAAAGTTGAAAAATTTGTTACTAAGTTAGAAAAATTTTGACTTTCTTTTCTTTTGACTATAAAAATCCGATAGTTTGTTTTTTCAATGCGATTGTAATGTCATCTAGAAAAAAAATTATTATAAACTGACTCGAATAGCGAAAAAATTAAGCAATTAGAATCAAAAAGGCAGTTAGATTCACTTCAGTAGGATTCAGTCGGACATTTTCGATTGGGTTCCGATTGAGTTTAATCGGAATAAATCGGTTGCAATCAGAAAGAATGCACAGAAATAAGAATATTACTTTCTGATCAAATCCCATTTAAAATTATTAATCGGAATAAATCGGTTTTAATCGGAAAGTAATACTTTCATTTCGTTATTATTTTCCGATTGAAACCGATTCATTCCGATTAAAAATTTTGAATGCGATTCAATTAGTTTCAATCAGAAAATAAAATTTTTTTTTTTTTGGGCAATTTTTTCTGATTGAAACCAATTCATTGCGATTAAACTCAATCAGAATACTCAACCAGCGATTAAAGCCTAACCGACCAAATATAATATAAACTCCTCCGCAAATTTCTAAAAACTTTTTTATTGTTATTACTTAAAGTTTAATAAGGAAGTCATGTTTTATTTACATTACTTAATATTTTTATGTATTTATTAATAATATCCTTACTGCGAGTGATCAATGTATGCATTATTTAATACTGCAAACATTTTTAATTTTTCCTGATTTTTTTACAAATTTTTTCTTTAATAGAAATGATGTCAAAGAATATCCAAGAAACCGAGAGCAACGGTGGTATGGTTTGCGGTTATGAAGACACGAAAGTATCAAAGGTAGAAACTAATAATATCGAATGTAAAACTATATAAATGAAATATCTAAACATCCTTTAAAGCGTAATTTTTTTTTTCTTTGTTTTAGGTATATCTCGGTCCTGACGTTTGGATTGATTCCAGAACTTTTAAATCATTATTGCGTAACAACAAGTATTCTTTGTTTGTTAAACAACTATGTCGATATTTATTTGGGGAAGAAACTTTGAAGAAGAGTACGGTCACGGGAAAAACGAGCAATCGTAAAATTAAACTTTGTAAGGATAAAGAAGAAGAAGTAGTTACTCCTGAGCAATTAGATCCCATATTAATTTCGATAGTAAGAGGTAATTATTATTTCTTTTTCTAATTTGAACGGGCGATTTTTTCACTTGAAGAATCGAATATTATCAAAAAAATTGAAGCGCACTTCACTAGATTATACAGTAGTGCATCAATGTGCAGTCTGTAGTTTATTGCACACCTCAAGCGCGAAAGCGCTTGTGTCCTTTATGATCGCTCTAAATTTTTTGACTCATTCACTCATATTAAATTATCTCTAGACTTTTTCGATTACACTAAAATGGGTCAAATTTTATATCAACACAAAGACAATTTATTAAAGAATAACTTCGACCCAATATTAAGTCGATTAATTATTCCATTAATTAAATATAAATTATTTTAATCCCAGTGACACGAGTTGTCAATTGTCCTGTATGAAACTTAGTAAACCAAATAACTCTCGATAGACACAATTAATCGGCCTAACTTTTTTTTTATTATCTTTGTATTTTTGATCACAGGAACCCTATTGAAAATTACTGTCTAAATCCTTTTAGTTTAATTGTAATTAAATAAAATAATAAGACTGATTATTCACGAAAAGTTTAGCGGCCATTTTTTTATTTTTACTATTGTTATTATTAAAAAAGTAAATTATTTTTTTCTTTTTTTCTCCCCATCAACTACTGGCAGCAGCACTAGCGTAAAACAGTAGGATTGAAAAAAAAAGAGCGACATCTACAACAAAAATGCGGGATATTTAGAAAAAATTTTAATAAAAAAAAAAAAATTAAACTGGAATTAAGAAATAAAAAAATCAAATTAATAATTTAAAAGTTGAATAAAATAATTCACAAAAAAAAAAAATAAAAGTAATGATTAACAATAAAATGAGCGATTGAGGTGTGCAATTTTGGATTTTCCAACATTTTTAGAGATATTGTTTCCCAAAAAACCCCAGCCGAAAATATCCGATAACCCCTGTTAAAGATGTAATATAATTTTGAAGAATTTTTGAATGTCCCACCGTCACCTCAAATTTTTGGGTAATTTTTACTCCGCAATTCTCTGCCTGTAGAAATCGTCGTATTTCATACTTTGCTACACAATATATGTTATATTTTGCTTCTAGATTCTTTGAAGTATTATTTTCGATATAAAGGAGTTACCGACCAGTTTAAGATAGACGATGGTCTTGCAAGTATACCTCGACTAATTGCTGTTCTCAGTTCAGATCTCAAAAAGATTCCACAGCAACCAGGCTGTAAAAAAACACCAAAAGCAACTGACCATATTAATAACAAAGAAAATCATCCAGATAATATTGAGAGCGAGGGACATGAGAAAATATCAGGAGATGAAGATTCCCATTATGATACTGATTATGACAGTGATATTGAAAATGATACTGATCATGGAAAAGAAAATAATAATGATAATGAAAATGATTAGAATAGTGGGGATAAATATTATAGTTAAAAATTTCTTTGTAACTAATAATATATATTTATTTGTCATAAATAAAAATTTCTCCAGAAGGAAAATAATCATCTATATTTACATTACTTTTACGCTGCAGCATTTCTCGAGTACTTTTGATGTACCGATCGAATCCGATTAAGTTTTAACACGATTAGATCAGGATTTTACATCACGAGAGGAATTTCCATCGAGTTTGATCGAACATTTCCAGTGAGCTCTCCATTGGTTTTAATCAAAAATTTCCGATAAACTTTCAATCGAAATCAGTTGGGAGTTTCCGATTAAATCTGATTTAAACTAATTAAAAGTCAACAAGAAGTTTCCGATTAAAACTGATTGAAAGTGATTCAAAGTCAATCAGAAATTTCCGATTAAATTTCAATCGGAATCATTCGGAAGTTTCCGATTAAATCTGATTGAAAGACAACAAGAAGTTTCCGATTAAATCTGATTGAACCTGATTGAAAATTAACAAGAAATTTCTGATTAAATCTGACTAAAACTGATTGAAAGTCAACAAGAAATTTCTGATTAAATCTGATTGGAACTGATTGAAAGTCAACAAGAAATTTCTGATTAAATCTGATTAAAACTGATTAAAAGTCAACAAGAAATTTCTGATTAAATCTGATTAAAACTGATTGAAAGTCGATCGGAAATTTCTGATTAAATCTGATTGGAACTGATTGAAAGTCAACAAGAAATTTCTGATTAAATCTGATTAAAACTGATTGAAAGTCGATCGGAAATTTCCGATTAAATTTCAATCGGAATCATTCGGATGCTTCTGATTAAATCTGATTGAACCTGATTGAAAATTATCAAGAAATTTCCGATTGAATCTTATAAAACTGATTGAAAGTCAATCGGAAATTTCCGATTAAATTTCAGTCGGAATTATTCGGAAGTTTCTGATTGAATCTTATAAAACTGATTGAAAGTCAATCGGAAATTTCCGATTAAATTTCAGTCGGAATTATTCGGAAGTTTCTGATTAAATCTGATTGAAACTGATTGAAAGTCAATCAGAAATTTCCGATTAAATTTCTATCGGAATCATTCGGATGTTTCCGATTAAATCTGATTGAACCTGATTAAAAGTCAACAAGAAATTTCTGATTAAATCTGATTAAAACTGAT
Source organism: Microplitis mediator (assembly GCF_029852145.1). Classification (NCBI taxonomy): domain Eukaryota; kingdom Metazoa; phylum Arthropoda; class Insecta; order Hymenoptera; family Braconidae; genus Microplitis; species Microplitis mediator. Next base: position 8,141,442 of record NC_079972.1, read on the forward strand.
TGAAAGTCAAACAGAAATTTCCGATTAAATTTCAATCGGAAATATTCGGAAGTTTCTGATTAAATCTGATTGAAACTGATTGAAAGTCAATCAGAAATTTCCGATAAAATCCGATTGGACGTTTTCAATCGGATTCAATCGGAGTTTTTAATCAGGGAGGGTAGTAAACTTAATTGCTTAAAATATAACCACGACATAAGTGTAAATTGACAAAATAATAACCGCAAATTATACTCTAACCTTAATAGCACAGTTTGCTTGAGCAAAAGTTTACTGTACAAAAGTTTCGTTGAATTTTTCTTCAAATTTCCGTCAACTTCGGACTTTTCCATTTTTTACGACAAGTTGTATGCAACTTACTATTGAATTTGAGGTAAATTTACTGCCAGAATTAGAATGCAAATTCACATCAAAAGTTGACTAGAAAAAAGTTGTCCTTAATTTTCAGGCAAATTTTATGTCAATTTATCGTTAATTTGATTTGAAAAATTGTTAAGTATATATTTACGCTCAAATTGTAGACAATTTTGCGTATAAATTTGCTTACCTTCTGAAATGGTAGGAATGAATATTACCGACCGTTTTTTTTTTCGTACAAGTTTACCTTAAAATTGAAGAAAAATTAACCGCAAATTTTTATTTTCAACTTTTGCTGTGAAATTGTCTGCAAATTCGGGCAGCAGATTTCAGGTAATTTCAACATCAAATTACCGTCAATTTCAATGCAAAGTGGCTATTATATTGTAACGAATGTGAAACTGATCTTTAAAATATTTGAATAGCTAAAAAACAAATGCCTTCTTCTCTTGTTTTATAGATACGCGACAAAAGTCAGTCTTATATTGACAACTAAACAGCAAACATTGTATCTAAATAAACTATATTGCTCTCTCTTGCTTTCTTTACTACTGTTAATTGTGGTGTTGTTATTTATAATTTAAGTGTGTTATCATTGTAGTGTATAAGTGATATTAATTTAAGATACCAGTCACTACAATTTGGTGTCAGAAGTGCGTGAGTGAGTGAAGTGACATATATAAAAAAAAAAAAAAAACAATATTAATAATTATGCCGCGACAAACAAGACGAACAATTTCCGATGATGTCTCGGATATCATCGAGGACGCTCGGGACAATAAATTGCGGAGCGAGCTTGACAACAAGCTGGAAGATTTCCGCGAGCAAATTACGTGTTATCTAGAAAAAAAGAGTGAGGAAGATAAAAAGAAGAGAGAGGAGGATGAGAAGAGGTTCGACAGCCTGGAATCCAAATTCTCCAGGATGGAAGGTTTCCTCAACAGGATCATGGATAAATTAGAAGATACATCAAAAGGAAACATATCCGGTGATGTACCCCTTACTAATAATAATAATAATAATAATAATAATAGTAGTCGCGACACAACATTTGATGCGGTTCCTCCTCGGAACATTAATGTTGACGCGGAAATTCATGTTGACGCGGAAATAAATAAAAACTTAGAAAATAAATCGGGCGAAAAATTTGATAAAAACAAACCAAAAATAATCGCGACATCAAACCCATCATTTGTTTTTAAACCGATTGACTCAATTAAACCAAACACATTTGATGCTTCTGTGTCTGCTGATAGATATTTAAAACATTTTGAAATCGTTTCAAATCATAACGGATGGTCAGAACAAATTAAAGCGTCATACTTAGGAGCTTCATTGAGAGGAAAAGCTCAAACAATTTTAGACAAATTATCGTCAGATGAATTAAAAAATTACGACAAAATTAAAGAAATTTTAATATCGCGATTCGGAGAAAGAAAATTTTCTTATGTTTATTTAAATGAATTACAAAATCAAAAACAAAAATTTAACGAGTCTCTTGACAGCTTTGCTGAAACAATAGACAAACTCTCTCGTCTCGCGTATCCCGATCTAACGGATGATATGATTGAACGTCAATCTTCTCAACAATTTATTAGTGGGTTACTGGACAAAAAATTACGATATTCTTTAAGATCCGAAAAAATTTTTACGTTAAATAAAGCTTTAGAAAGAGCTTTAGAATTAGAATCAATTTCAAAATTAATTGACAGTGAGGAAAGAAATAAAATTCATCCAAATAATAATTTTAAACAATTAGATAATTATAAAAATAATTTAAAAAGAAAACTAGAATTTGATAATAATATTCGTAAATGCTGGAATTGTAATCAACAAGGTCATGTTATGAAGGATTGTAGAAAACCACAAACTAACAATCAACAAAATTTTCAACAAGTAAAGAAGTTTAGATTTAACCAAAATAATACATCTAACCAGCGTCAGGGAAACTAAATGGGGTTGATTCGACGGGGGACGAATCAACCTATTCTATTAAAAAAAATTAAATTAGATAATTTAGATTCGGATATAAATTTTAAATTACACGGAACTATTAATAATATTCCTTGCGAAATGAATATTGATACTGCGGCTGACATTACTATTGCTAATGTTAATTTATTTAATAATCTAAAAAATAATAATTATAAACCTTATAAAATTTATACGGCATCTAATGAAGAATTTCCATATAAATTTATTCATAAAAGTCAGATTAAAATTTCGAATTTCTCCATCGATTTAGATATTGTTTTTGCAGAAATTAGAGAGGATTGTTTACTGGGTAAAGACTTTCTAAAAAAATCAAAATTGATAAAAGATTTCAATAAACTTTTAAATGAAAAATTTAACAATAACAAAAAGATTTATGTAAATCAATTAAAAACTAAAACAAATTTATTATTACCAGAATTTTTAAAAGAAGTTTATGATTCATCAATTAAAAATTTAAACGATTCACAAAAAGAAAAATTTAATATTTTTTTAATAAAATATAAAAATATCTTTGCAAAAAATAAAAATGACATTGGCGTTTGTAATTATATTGAACATGATATTGACACAGGAAATGCTCAACCCATTAAACAATCACCTAGGCGTATTCCATTACATTACAGGAAAGAAGCTTTCGAATTATTAAAAGACATGAAAAGTCAGGGTGTTATTCAACCTAGTTCTAGTCCATGGGCATCTCCAGTCGTATTTAAAAAGAAAAAGGATGAGACTCTTAGATTTTGTGTTGATTATCGACAATTAAATTCCGTGACAAAGAAAAAGGCTACTCCAATTACTAATCAATTAGAAATTATCGACTCTATAGTAGGTACGGTTTGGATTTCAGTCGTCGATTTTAAAAGCGGATACTGGCAGATCCGTATGAATGAGAAAGATAGAGAAAAGACAGCATTTTGCATAGGTGGTCAACTTTGGGAATTTTTAGTTCTTCCGTTCGGGTTATGTAATGCCCCAGCTACTTTCATCGAATTAATGAATATTGTTTTAGAAGGATTAATAGGAAAAATTTGTGAAGTTTATATTGATGACATCATCATTCGTAGTAAAACATTTTCAGAGCACCTCGAACATTTAGAAATCATATTTGATAGACTTCTTCAAGCAGGCCTAAAGATCAATACTAAAAAATGTGTATTCTTCCAACACAAAGTTCCATTTTTAGGTCATGTAATTTCCGGAAATAAAATCGAATGCGACCCAAAGAAAGTTGAATCAATCACCAATTGGCCTATTCCAAAAAATAAAACCGATCTTCGAGGTTTCTTAGGACTCTGCTCGTATTATAGAAGATTTATAAAAAATTTTTCCCTAATCGCTAAGGATCTTCATAAATTAACCGAGGAGAAAATACAATTTATTTGGGATGATAAAGCTCATCAAGCCTTCGAAAACTTAAAGAAAGCTTTAAGTACTGCCCCTGTTCTAACACCTCCAGATCCGAATCTTCCTTTCATTCTAGATACTGACGCTTCCTATTTCCAATTAGGTGCAGTTTTGTCTCAAGTTCATCGAATTAAAACTCCTGATGGTAAAGAACAAGAAGTTGAAAAAGTAGTAGCTTATTATAACAAAATATTAAACAAAGCGGAAAGAAACTACTGTGTAACTAGGAAAGAATTATTAGCTGTTGTAAAATCAATTGAACATTTTCGTCATTATTTGATAGGGGGAAAATTTATCATTAGAACAGATCATGCCGCACTGAAATGGTTATTATCTTTCAAAAACCCTGAAGGTCAAATGGCTCGTTGGTTAGAGGTTCTATTTCAATATGATTTTGAGATTATTCATCGCCCTGGTAAAAATCATCAAAACGCTGATGCATTGTCTCGTCGTCCTTGTAATTGTAAAAAATGTCAAAAATTAAATTCAAAAATTTCAGAAGATTGTCTCTATATCCAACAAATAAATTTAGGTATTGCAGATCCTATCAATTGGAACAAACTCCAGAACGAAGACGAATTATTGAAAGTTGTCATTAATTTTAAGAAAAAAAATCTTATACCAGATTGGCAGTCTATTTCTCATCTTAACTCCACCTTTAAAGTTTATCTACTCTATTGGGATTCTTTAGAGTTAAAAAACGATATACTTTATAAAAAGTGGGAATCTCCAAACCTCTCAAAAATTGTTTGGCAAATTATTGTTCCAAAAAGTAAAATTAACGATATTCTTCATGAAGCACATAACTCTTCATCTGGTGGACATTTTGGAATCAATAAGACCCTTGACAAAATTCGTCAAAGATTCTATTGGGCAACTTGTAAACAGGACGTTGAGTTATGGTGTAAAAATTGTAAAGTCTGTTTCTCGAAAAAAGGTCCTCATCGTAAAACTAAAGCAGAATATCAGATTTATAATGTAGGGTCACCATTTGAAAGAATTGCAATTGACATTCTCGGTCCAATTACCAAATCTTCTTCGGGAAATCGTTTTATTTTAGTCGTCACAGATTATTTCACTAGATGGCCAGAAGCGATTCCTCTTCCAAATCACCAAACATCCACGATTGTTGAAGCATTAGTTTGTCATATTATTTGTCGTCATGGTCTTCCTTTAGAAATTCATTCAGATCAAGGTAGAGAATTTGAATCTTTAATTTTTAAAGAATTGATGGAATACTTAGGAATAAAGAAAACTCGAACAACTCCTTTGCACCCTCAATCAAACGGTTTGGTAGAAAGATTGAATAGGACAATTCTTCAATACCTTTCAAAATTTATCTCGAAAAATCAAAAAGATTGGGATAAATGGTTACCACTTTTCCTCTTAGCTTATCGCTCTTCTAAACATGAAACTACAGAATTTTCTCCTGCAATGCTCATGATGGGACGTGAACTCAGAATTCCTTTAGATCTTCTTCGAGGTTCTCCGATAAACCTGGAGAATTCGGGGGAATCTGAATCACTGTCTAATTTCGTGAGTCAATTGAAAGAGAAAATAAATTCTGTCCACAATATTACAAGAAATAAATTTGAAATTAAATCAAACAAAGCGAAATCAAATTTTGATTTAAAAATGAATATGTTAACTTTTAAGGAAAAAGAATTAGTTTGGCTCTATTTCCCCCATAGAGTCAAAGGAAAATCCCCAAAACTTCAATGCGATTGGGAAGGTCCTTATGAAATTGAAAATAGGCTAAATAACGTAGTTTATAGAATCAGAAAAATCCCCAAAGGAAAATATAAAATCGTGCATGTAAACCGTCTTGCACCGTACTGTGATCAATGAGAAGAAATAAAAGAGAAGTCCGGCTGGGGCCCTGAACGATCTCAGTGTAGACGTTGTAAAGGGTTCCCGGGATTCTGTAGTCAGTTAGTAAGTCTAGGATATCTTGCAAACTGATAGAATTGAAGATATCTGAACGACTGCTAAAGACTGGTATAGTCCTTAGGAGAAGTCTGGCAGTGGACCCTGAATAGCCACACTGTAGACGTTGCTGAAGAGTTCCCGAGATTCTGAAAGAAGTCTGGCTGAGGGCTCTGAACGATCTCGGTGGTAACGTTATTCGAGGGATTCCCGGGATTCTATAAGGACTGGAAATGTTCTGGGTTTGAGTATATTAGCTGAAGGGAAGTCTGGCCGTGGGCCTTGAACGATTAATCGTTGCGGGGTTCCCGAGATTCCTCAGTCATTGATCGGAGACTGGATATTTCTTTTGATCTAAGTGAGCTCAACGAGGATCAAAAGTTTGATTCTGAGGACTTATCAATGGCTAAGAGCAACCTGACTGGAGCTTTGGGATCCATCCGGAGTTGACACAGTCGACATTTCTCTTTTGTTGATGGCCACGACTTCTGAGAGATAGATGGATGCCCTGGAGAGTTTCCGAGGAGCTTTTAGGGAGAAAAATGAAATTCGTTGCAACGTGTGTTATTCAGAATCATTGGTATGTTAGCTCGAGATAACATATCGGAGAATGGTCTGGATGAATCGAACGGCAGAACATTGAGCATATAAGATCGAAATTATTGAATTCATCACGATAATAAAAGTTTATAAATTAACAACTGATAAATAATGGAATGTAACGATGAAATATGTTTAACTATAAAATTTAATAAAATATTGGAGATACTTGTTTTGTTCTTTATTATGTGCAGATAATATTTCCAATTTCATTGGGGAAGGAGAGAAGGAGTCCATTCCTAGTCCTTCAAGGAGGAGAGGAAGGAGTTCCTGTTCCCATCCCGTACCTGATCCCATTCCCATTGAAGGTCCATTCAATCAAGAGGAGGGTTACATTTTAAATTTTATCTATTTTTGATTCGTGAATAGAAAAATAGAGTCACGCATACCAATTAACTTCTTAGCAGAATATTTTATTTTTTTTTTATTATCAATTCTTAGCTCAATTAAACTATAGACTATTTTTTTTATTTTTTTATTATCTTTGCGTTAGCCTACAGGGTTGTTTTTGGGCTATGGTGTTTTTTTCCCTGTAGGGTGATAGATAGGGTGTGTTGGGACCATAGCGGAATCGAACGAAGATTGTAAATAGTTTTAATTTCAATTAAGTTCGATTCTTCCAACACAAATTTTATCGGGACGATAATTTATTGAGAAGGGGGTAGTGTAACGAATGTGAAACTGATCTTTAAAATATTTGAATAGCTAAAAAACAAATGCCTTCTTCTCTTGTTTTATAGATACGCGACAAAAGTCAGTCTTATATTGACAACTAAACAGCAAACATTGTATCTAAATAAACTATATTGCTCTCTCTTGCTTTCTTTACTACTGTTAATTGTGGTGTTGTTATTTATAATTTAAGTGTGTTATCATTGTAGTGTATAAGTGATATTAATTTAAGATACCAGTCACTACAATATTATAAAGTTGACTGCCGAGAGCTGATGCTTTTCTCATAGTTGACACCAACTTTTCTGCAACTTTCCCCAATCAAATAGCCAGGATTTCTGAGCAAGAGATTACTTATATTTTGCCGCCTAATCATAGAAGTAGATTTCCGTCGTTAAATTTTACGTTAATAATAATATGCGGGGAAAATGGTTACTGAAGCAGATAACCAAATTTTTTTAGTAAACTTTTGCGCACTGAAAGTTTCCTTTAATTTGACGACAAATTGTTGCCAATTAGAAGTAAGATAAATTTCAATAATTATCAACTGCCACTTTTGGAAGGTAAGTTTATGGAAGGAGTAGCCTGAAAGTTACGAGAAAGTTACCGAAAAACAACAATTGTTTTCAATTTGACAGGAAGTCGTTCAAAAGTTATGGTTAACTAATTAAACAACAATTCTCTACAGTCGATTATACGTCAATTTCTGGCAGTTGTATCCCTGATAGCAAAGTTGGCCGCAACTTGTCAACAACTTACTGCCGCAACCTGTTGCCAAATTGGCCGCAAAAGCTGGCATTTCCATAAGTTGACGGCAACTTTCAGAGAAACTTGTCGACAACTTTCAGCTTGTGTAACTGTTGCCGACAACTTGTCTACAAGTTGCTCAGAAACTTTGTGACAGGTTGCGGCAGTAGATTGTTGCCAAGTTTCTAAGCAACTTGTAGTCAACAGTTACACAAGCTGAAAGTTGTCGTCAAGTTGGTCGCAACTCAGGTACACCAACTTTTTGATCAGAAACTCTGGCTATCAGAGATTCCACTCAATCAAAATAACTGTATTTCTTCAGATTCTTTTCCACAACTTTCCATCAACACTTCCTATCAAAATCATATTGTAGTCAAAAGTTGAAATATCTTATATAATTGGCAACAGCTTGTCGTCAAGTTAATGATAATTTTTGCTGAACAAACATTGACTTGGCAAACCTGACTACCCAAATAGCCATTTTAGCTTGAAATTGACGGTAATTTGGTGTTGAAATTACCTGAATTTTAATGCCCAAATTTGCTGACAATTTGACAGCAAAACTTGAAAATAAAAAAATTTACGGTTAATTTTGCTTCAATTTAAAGGAAACTTTTTACAAAAAAAAAGTCGGTAATGTTCATTCTAACTATTTTAGAAGGTAAGGGAATTTATACATAAAATTGTCTACAATTTGACGGTAAAAAAATACTTAATAATCTTTCGTCAAATTAACAATAAATTGACATAAAATTTGCCTGAAAATTGACGACAACTTTTTTCTAGTCAAACTTTTGAAGTAAATTTGCATTCTAATTCAGGTAGTAAATTTACGTCAAATTAAATAGCAAGTTGCATTCAAATTGTCATAAAAAATAGAAAAGTCCAAATTTGACGAACAATTCAATAAAATTTTTGTAAGTAAACTTTTACTAAAGCAAATGGTGCTATTATGGTATCTAAGTATATATATATATATATATATATATATATATATATATATATATATATATATATATATATATATATATATATATATATTTATTAGGTTTCCAATAAGATACACATACTATAGAAATTTAATTTTGTTAAGTTGCTAACTTGAAGAAATTTCTATAGAAAAAAAATTGAGTTAGCTACTTTCATTGCATACTACGATATGAAGTCAGCTGAAAGGCGAAAATTAGACAAAAATCGGAATTTTTCTCTGTGGATCCCTAAATCGGCGCAAGAGAAATTTTTTAAAAATTGTTTTTTTCTAAGATCATAAAATTACGAAAATTATGAGTAAATTCGATAGCAATAAGATAATTATTAATAAATAAATAGATAAAATATAAAAATATGCTATATTTATTGATAATTATCAATTTCAAATCATTTAAAATACGAGTGAGGTTAAACAAGCCTCTGACTCGGGAATAGAGACACACACAGTCACCTCGCGCCGCCCATGTACACGCACACATATTATGTGTTTGAACGTGTACTTGGCGCGAGACACTGCCGTGTCTCCGGATATATCTTCGACCACCAACACAAGCCTGAAACTGATTTTAATATTAACATCCAACAGGACATTGGTTTGTCACGGCGCAAAACTCGTAAAGCCGAGTATTCCAAAATCCAAACGATGAGGAAAAAGAATAGATCCAATTGCATTCGACATCTTCTCAAAGATAAAAAGACAAATAATAATCCATCTAAAGAGAACATGGTTCCCTTCTGGGAGCGATTAATGACTAAATGTCGCAGATATACAACACCAGGTGTCGAAACGCCAAAATTTAACTTGAAGGACGACCTTAAAGATCTTTGGAGCTCAGTTTTTCCCAAGGAAGTAGAGCTTGCTCTTCCCTTTTTGGGTACTTCTCCTGATCCAGATCGATTATCTGCAAAAACCTTTAAGGAGGTTCCAGTAAGTGTATGGGTTAGAATATTTAACATCTTTTTGTATTGTGGTCGACTCCCTGAACATCTTTTGGAGTCTGAGACTACCCTCATACCTAATAAGGATGGAGCGTCCCCTCGCGGACTCGGGATTACTCCGAAATCATGGTGAAATTTCGGTGAAATCATAGTGGAAAGATAGTGAACCCATAGTGAAATGACAGTGAAATCACTGTAACTTTGTGCCATTTGCTTACTGTGTGATAATTATCATCCGATGGTAATTTTATGATGATTTCACCATCGATTCATAGTAGAATCACAATAGCATAACAGTCAATTTACAGTAGTATAGCTGTAAGTTGACAGTAGTATTACTGTGTATTTACAGTGATTTCACTATCAGTTTATGCTGGATCTGCAGTGCTTCAGTCATGCTTTCTCAGTAATAATACCGTGATCATACAGTGATTTCACAGCAGTCTTACTATAAATTCTTCGTGAAATCACAATAATATCGCTGTGAATTGACAGTAATATTACTGTGATTTCTTAATCATTTAATCCTGGATCTGCTTAGTTTTCATCGAGATTTAGGGGCAATATTGAGATCCTATATTTATTGATTCAAAGATAATAAAAATAAAATTAAAAATAATATTATAATAGCAACAATAATCCTAATCTTGGTTTTTCAATAAATAATTTTTCTTGTTTAAAAAAAATTATTTATTATCCCTCTGTACGACTTCATGTAATTCCTCTAGAGGATTAAATGCTATTTTTTTACCCTCGGTAAAGAAGGAATTTTATTTTATTTTAACGCATGATGGGACTCGAACTGCCGACCCTTCGGTTGAGAGTAGCTTAAGTCATGTACTTTAGCCCGCTCGGCCACCACACGCATGTGGAACTATATATTTAATCTGTTACTTGATGCTATTCAATACTATATATACTCAAGACTAAGCTATAAGAAAAATTATTTTATTAAATACTATAAAATTAAAAGAATTCGATATTTATCAAAAAAAAATTTTTGCCTTCATTTGTAAATCATCAAGTTTTCTTAATTTAAGAATATTTTATTTTAAATTATGATAGATAATAAATATTTACTATTGAAATATTAATCGAAATGATGTTCTCTTTATTTTTTGCAGTAGTTTAAATTCAATTTATACAGTTTTAAAAAAAAAGTTATTCAATTTTTTTATTTATTTATTTTTTTTCATAATTCTGAAGAATTTTACCGTCTTAAGCTTTTATAAAATTAACTAAATTAGATAATTACAGATAAAGTTTCGCTCGGAAATTCCTAAAATAGCTAAATTTATAATAAATAAAACTTACAAATAATTATAGGAGCATTTATGAAATAATTGATATTATTTTTTTTTTAATTCCATTTCTATCGATTAATGACATTAAAAATTCAAATTTTGATTTTGAAATTGGATTAATGATAGATGTACCGTATCGGATCACTATCAAAGTAGAGTGAAATCATGGAGTAAACGCTAATAATTTGCTGTGAAAATATCATAGAGTCACAGTGCTAATACTACTAGGTTGTCATGGGATCACGGTAAATTCATGGTTAAACCACTATGAACTGACTGTGAAACTATTGTAAAGTCACAGAGTTAACACTATCAGATTACTATGGAATCACAGTGAATTCGTAGTGAAATCACGATAAACTGACTGTGAACCCATGATAAAGCCTCAGTGTTACCATTGTTGGGTTACCATAAATCGATAGCTCATCGACAGTAAAATTATCATGAAAGTATGGTAATTTAATTGTAAACCTACAAAAGAATCACAAGTGAAATCACTATGGAACTACCATAAAATTACTGTAAAATTACTATATAACCAGAGTGACGAAATGGCACAAAACGACTGTGAATTCACTATGAAATTACCATCAATACACAGTAAACTTACGGTAAAATTGATTTCACTGTGATTTCACTGTGATTTCACAGTAACCCCAAATCCGCGAGGGTCAGAACCAGGAGACTTTAAACCAATTACAGTCTCCTCAATTATAGCATGTATTTTAGAATTATGTTATGTAATTGTATTTTGCCATCTGGCCATTAGGCTTTGGCATGAAATAAATGATCTAAATCTTTGTACCCACCATAAAATTTCAAATATTAAAAAATAGATGATGTTACTTGTATGACTTTATGTGACAAATAAAAAAAGAAGCTTTTACCTAGAAATATTTTTTGACATGATACTGCAATACCGCATAATTACACTTTGGTATAAAACTTAACAAAGTATATTTGTTACGCGATATTGCAGTATCATCACTGAAAAGATGTTTTAATATAATAAATAAATAGTTAATTTAAGAAATATTTAATTTAGTTATTAAAAATAAAAGAAAGTTATTCAATGTTGAAATAAAAAAAAAAAAAATAACAAATACACTGTGAAAAATTCTCAAAAAATTTTACTATGGGTGCATAGTAACACTGAACTATAAGGAAATTGATACAAAATTTACAAGTGTCCCATAGTAAACGTATGCACATAGGCCACAATCGTATAGTCTACGCATACGTTTAATATGGAACACTTGTAAATTTTGTATCAGTTTCCTTATAATTCAGTGTTACTATGCACCCATAGTAAAATTTTTTGGGAATTTTTCACAGTGTAGACATGAGTTTTTTTATAATATTTCATTTATTGTTTTATTAAGTTAGTTATCAAAGTAAATATATTATTTACTTTTTTTTTTTTTTATTTAGAGATTTAGGTCGCTTCAACAACAAGGTCATTAGCGACCGCCATTTACATAATTAATATAAAGAATATAAAGAATATAAATAATATAAATATGGATAAATGTTACATTATACAATTTGTTTAATATCTAGTTTCCCTTGCATTATACAAATTTATAGTAGTTTAAATTAAATTTATTAATTTTGTTACTTTCAAAAACGATTTAACTTTGTTGAATCCACTAATACTATTTAGGTTTTCATGTAGAGTCTCTGGAATATCCAATCTTCTACGCTGTAGTTCTAATTTTGTGCATTCTACTACCCAATGATATATAGATGCCAACTTTATACGACAGAATTGGCATCTCGCCGGTGTTGATTTTTCGAATATATATTTATGCGTATAGTTAGTATGACCAATTCTCAATCGAGTTAATAAACATTGGTCCTCCCTTTTGTATGGGTGAGGTGTCAGTTGCCATATATTGTCTCTACACGCGAATATTTTGGATGGACTAGAACTCAGCCATTCAGCGTTCCAATATGTATCTCTGTTTATGAGTGTTAAGTTATTAAGGTCATTGTGCGGAACTTTTATGTTTGTGTTTAGAGGAGATAGTGCAGCCATTTTAGCTAATTGGTCAGCTCTTTCGTTACCAGCGATTCCTATATGAGAAGGTATCCAGGCTAGGATGAGGTCCTTGTTTTTATTATAGCTCATCCATAAGGCTTCTTGTATCTTCATTATCAATGGATTATTTGAGTTTGGGTTGTCTATTGCTTCTAATGCTGACTTGGAGTCACTCAGTACGATTCCCTTATTCTGATCTGAGCATATGAATTGTTGGATAGCTTGTTCAATAGCGTATGCTTCACATGAGAAGGAGGAATATGCGTTAGGCAGTCTCCATAATTTTTCCTGGCTGTTACTTATTAACGCACATCCTTTATTCAGTGAGTTTGATGAACCATCCGTGTACATCTTTACATAATTAGGGTATTTGGAGATCATCTCGTTAAATAAACCTATATAGGTGTTATCTGAGGTATTTTCTTTTCCTGTTGCCAAGGTTAATATATGCCAGTCAATTTTAATAGCTAGAGTTGACCAAGGTGGGAAGCTTGGGATGATTCTATCAAGTGGTACATACGATTGTATATTCAGTTGGTCTTTATATTTTTTAACTCTAATTTTGAGGGGCTTAGGAAGTGATTGTTGCTTTGTCATAAGATCCCATGTAGCCTTATCCATATCATTCCAGGGTTTGTTGTTATTCTTGTTGCTATAATTTATTGCCAAGGTCCAACGGTGTATTTCTAAGGGGATTTCATTCGCTTCTGCTAGTATACTATTAGTCGGGCTAGTTTTAAATGATCCAATGGCAAGCCGTAGGGATGTTATTTGTATTGCATTTAGAGTATTGAGTAGTTGACTATTGGCCGACATATAAAATATAGCTGCATAATCTAATTTTGGTTTTATTATAGCTTTATAGGTATTTATCAGAATTTTACGGTCCGCTCCCTATTTAATAGATGCCAAGGTCTTGATAATATTAATTCTACGTTTGCAGTCATTTTTTAATTCCTTGATATGATTATTCCATTTTAATCTCGAATCAAACGTTAGACCCAGAATTTTTATAGAATCTACCTTTCTTATAGTATCTTTACCAAGATATAAGTCAGAAAGTGCCGAACTGATTTTATTTGATCGAGTGAATATCATAAATTCTGTTTTAGTAGGTGAGAATTTGAATCCTGAAGTTTCACACCATTTTATTAAACTATTCAGAGAGTTTTGAATAATCTCGGTACAAGTCTGGATGTTTTTGCCTTTGACCATCACCACCCCATCATCAGCAAACCAAGCACCTATGGCAGGGCGACTGATGCAACTGACAATATCATTAATCGCTAACAAGAATAGGACTACTGCAAGGACTGTGCCTTGAGGGAGACCATTTTCCAGGTTGAATTGATTGGATAAGAACTGCCCGATTCTCACTCTTATTGACCTGTTATCTAAAAAGTTAGTAATAAAGGCTATAATATGACCTTTCAGGCCTATTTTAATTAGTATAGTGATGATTCTATGTTTCCAGGTAGATTCATAAGCCTTCTCTATATCCAGGCTTACTAATATAACATGTTCCTTTTCGGCTAGCGCTTGGCAGATAACTTTTTCCAGCATTGCTAAGTGGTCATAGGTGGATCTGCACTGTCTAAAACCACTTTGGTACGGCGACAATATATTATTATTTTCGAGAAACCATTTTAATCTGTAACTAACCATTTTTTCCATAATTTTCCCTATTATGCATGTTAAAGCAATAGGTCTATAGTTGGTAGGGATTGTTTTATCTTTATTTGGTTTGGCAATAGGTATCACTATAGAGCACTTCCATATTTCCGGGAAGGAGTTTGCTGACCATATTTTGTTATATAATGATAATAGGAGATGCTTACAGTTAGGTGACAATTCTTTAACTAGAGCTAATGGAATTTCATCTGGTCCAGGGCTGTTAGATTTACAAGTTGCCAGGGCTCTCATAAGTTCGTCCATCGTGAATTCCTGATTTAGATGATTTAGATCCGAGCTATCATAGACCTCCGTTGTAGGTAATATAGGATTTTCCCTTTCTGTTTTCCTTTTATATTCAATGAATTCTTTGGAATATTTATCGTCACTTGAGTTATGCGTAAAAGTTTCTGCAAGCAAGTTAGCCATGTCAGATTGAGAACTGATCACTTTATTTTCTCTATTTATCAGAGTAGATGTGAGGTATGATGATTTTGGAGCTTGAATGCGTCTAATAGTGTTCCAAACGTGTGTAGTTGGTGCTTGAGGATTTAGGGATTTTATAAATTTTTCCCATGCTAAGGATTTACTTTTTTTTTAGTGTGTTTCGGGCCTTGGCTCTCAGTTTTTTATAATTTATCTTGAGCTCCTGTGAACGTGTCCTACGATATAGGTAGAAGGCGTGCTTGGCTGCTTTTACGTCATGTTCACATTCGGTATTCCACCAGGGCATCTTTCTTTTCCTATTTTTATTAGTGGACGATGGAATCGATTGGTTAGCTGCAAATTTCATCCTACTCGTAAATTCATCTAGGGAAGATAATCCATTTGAGTCCGTGCATAATAATTCCTTGATTGGTGTGATGTTTTCATCCATTAAATACGCATAGTACTCCCAATCTGCCCTCTTTAAATTCCAAGAATGCTGACGTATAGTGACGTCATTATTATCAGTAATATTTATGTTATTATGGATGTTTATGAGCACTGGAAAGTGGTCGCTGTCGTTAGGGTCATCTTCTGCATCCCAACTAAATCGATGACCAATGCTAGGTGAGCATAGACTTAGGTCTATGATGCTTGTTTGGCCAGTAGCTGTGCAGAAGTATGTAGGTTTGTTTTCATTTAAAATAATAAGATCATTGTTCTCTATAACTTTTTCGATTAGCTTTCCTCTATTATTGGTAATTTTCGAGTGCCATATCTGATTGTGGCAGTTGAAGTCTCCATTTAGCATGAAGGGCCCCGGTAGTTGTTCAATTAAATTGTCTAGCATGTCTGTATTATCCATTCTTAATGAGTTGGGTATGTATAAGCTACATATTGTTACTTCGAAGGGTATTTTAACTTTAACAGCTACCGCTTCCAGTGGGGTAATTAAATTTATATTGGTAGCTTTAACATCATCTCTTATATATATGGCTACCCCGCCACTCGCCTGTACTATATTAGTTCTATTTTTGTGAAAACAATTATACTGTTTGATCTTTTCTGCATGTTTATTTTTAAAATTAGTTTCTTGAAAGCTAAATATGGCTGGATTATATTTTTGTTTGAGTAACTGTATTCGTTCACGACGGGGGGAGAAGCCGTTTAAATTCCACTGAATGATGAGCATTTTTACAATCAAATTTTTAAAGATTATCATCACTTTCTGAATAGCTAGAGAGTGAGTCTGTAAGACTGTCGTCCAGGCAGTTATTTTCAATTATGTTTTTTATTCTAGTGAATCTATTTTTCATTCTTCGTGTGGTAAGATAAGGGTATAATTCCTTGAGTGATAGTGCCAGGTACGCACTATCTTCTGTAAATTCCGCCACAAGTTGCCCGATATTTCTTCTACCATATGTTCTCTCGATGAAGTTCTTAAATTCCAAATATTTAAATTTGTATCGAGT
>NC_079972.1:8162985-8170485 GCF_029852145.1 Microplitis mediator
ACGTGTGGTATCTAACCACAGCCACTACGAGTCCTACCTCACGTCGGCCCAAACACTCCTCCCATCTCAAGAAATATAGAGACTCTGGTCGAAGTGGGGCTTGGAAAGGGCCGCCCATAGTACCAATTCTGTATTGGTCGACATACCACTTGGTCAAGAGGGGACGTGGCACTCTTTCCCCTGCCTCCCGAAGGAGACACCCAGTTTTGTTCTCATTCATACCCATACTTCACACATTCTTTTACACATTCTTTTGCACATTCTTTACACATTCTCCCACACATTCCCACACACATTCTCACACACATTCTTCACCATTCTTTGCACATTCTTTTACCCATTCTCACACTCACCTAACTTCGGACCAACACCCGAGATGCACAGAGTCTTCACAAGTCGTGAGCTCCGTGCACCTGTGCCCAGATGCTCCGACAACACCTGGGTGGATGCCAGTTGAACCGCGGTCTAGTACTCCTCTCCTCCTTCCTCTCTGTGTTGGAACTGGCTGCTGAGTTTCTGGTGGAGACAATCTTTGCTGAAACCATTAAAGACTTTAAAGGATTTTGGGTTGACAAGAACACGCCCGATTTGTGGCCACTTCGCGTCCCACCCTTCTATGCTCTGGAGCACCTCACGCTGAGGCTCGAACTCGGTGCATTTTAGCAGTAAGTGCTGAACGGTATCCCACCCCTTGTTGCATTGCGGGCATTTGCGATCCTTTGCGAGTCCGTACTTGAAGAGTCTATCCTTGAAACAGCCATGACCGGTTAACATCTGGGTAAGCCAGAAGTTAGGACTGATGTGTTTGCTCGCTAGACGTTCAGTAACGTCTGGGAAGAAGTTAAATGTCATACGTCCGTCGTCCGTTGTGGACCACTGTTCTTGCCATCTGCGAATGGTTTCTTTTCTGAGGGAGACAAGGCCTTCTTCGTCATCTGGCTGCACGGTCACGGTTCCAAGGGTTGCCTGTTTGCCAGTACGAAGATTGTAACGGGCGCAACGTTCATCAATCACAAGCTGAATGGGCACTGCCCCTGCAACTACACAAAGTCCCTCATACGATGCCGTCTTGTATGAACACGTCATCGTAATCAGGGCTCGACGTTGCAGGGCCCTGAGAGCCTTCCATTCCTCCACCCCACATAGGTCACTCCAACCTGCTGCCGCATAAGTGACAACGGGCAGGAAGTAGCCCCTGTAGATAGTGGACATAACCGGAAAGCGCAGTCCCCATTCAGTCCGTGCGAGACGGCGTAAACGACCAAAAGTTTTGTCTAATTTCGCGCGCCTTGTCTTTATGTGTGTTGTTGGTTTGAGGTCCTGGTCGAAGTGTACCCCTAAGTATCTAACGCTCTTTTTGAAAGCTATTTTTGTTTTACCTATTACGATTTTCGGTGGCTTTGAATCATACTTGGGCTTTTTCTGTCTTTTCGCTTCATAGGGGTACGGACCTTTGTCCTTGCGTGGACCGCGTCGGGTGTAATCTCTTTTAAGGAATATCGCTTCGGTCTTGGACTCCGACAGCGTGAGTTTCGCGGAACGACACCATTCCAGTATCGAATCTACAGTCCCTTGTGCTTTCCTTTCGATGTCCACTCGTGAAGTTCCCTCTATGATGACGAGGAGGTCGTCAGCATAGGCTACAAATTTACTCCCGTGATCTGATGATTCTAATTCTTTAAGTAGGTCGTCGAACATAATGTTCCAAAATAGTGGCCCCAAGACTGATCCCTGTGGACATCCCCTAGTTGGCTTTTTCTTTTCCCACCCGAATCCCCATGAAAGTCCTACTGTCCTGTCCTCAAAGTAACTCTGTACTACCTTATAAACATTTTTGGGGCATTCCCGCTTCTTCAATCCCTCGAGCACTCGCGGCCACCACACGTTGTCAAAAGCGCCAGATATATCGAAGAGAAGTCCGATTGCCAGATTCTCTGTTGTCGAATCTAGCAAGCGGCGCATCTCAACGATCGCATCTTCAGTCGACCTTTTGGCCATGAAACCAAATTGTTGACTGGAGATATTATCCCCAGCTAAGACTGTGGTGGTGAGTCTCGACTTTATCAATCTCTCAAATACCTTCCCGATAACCGAAAGTAAACAAATTGGCCTATAAGATTTTGGGTCGCTCGCGTCTTTGTCACTGCTCTTAAGGAGCATGATAATCCCACCCTCTTTCCATGCGGTAGGGAAAACCCCTAGCTCTAGGCACCTATTATATAAGTCTAAAAATTCCCTAGATAAAATGACTCCCGCCCTTTTGATTACCTCATTTTCCACTAAGTCTGGTCCGGGTGCTTTCTTATTTTTAAGGGTTTTCAAAATTCTGTATAGTTCGCGCGGGGTGAATGAGTCGGCGTCCGCGGTGTCTGGTGGCGTCTCTGAGTTTTCCCGGGTTGCTTTCTGTTCCTCTGTCTCTTCGTCTGGTTTGTCGTCTACAATGTGTGTGTTGAGAAAGCAGCTAGCTGTGTCCTTAAAGCTTTCTGTGGATCGCCCGTCACGCCGGAGTGTGGTGAGCACTCTGTTAACTCGGTGTTTGTCTGCCTGGAGCTTGTAAACGATGCCCCAGTGCTCCTTGTTACCGTTCGACGTGACAAACTCTCGCCAGCTGTTTTCTCTCTGTCTCTTAACGTGTTTAGAGTATGTCTTGCAAAGTCGTAAGTAAGTCTCTTTAAGTTCTGTCTTTTTCCCTTCGTCTGTCTCCCTCTGGAATCCCCTTCTGGCTTTGTAAACCACTCTCTTTTCCTTTGTCAGTTCCCTGGTCCACCATGGGTATGATTTTACGTGCGGCTTCTTCCGCGGGATAGCAAATTCACATGACTCTATGATGGTTTTAGTGAGTGCATCGGTATACCTTTCCACGTCCTCGACCGTTTCCAGCGCTAGGCCCTCAAGATTCACTCTTGCGAGTTCTGGTAGTTTCTCGCGGAACTTCTCCCAGTCGGCCAACGCAAGGTTGAACCGCTTAGGATCCGCCCCATCGAGACCCTCCCGATCTCTTGGAATTCCTAGGCTGATATCGATCGCATAGTGGTCGGTACATTGCACCCACTCGCGTTTGATGGACCAGTCCCGTACGTACCGTGCAAGTTTTGGGGTGGCTAGGGTAACATCTATGTATGACTCTCCTGTTGTCGAAGCGTAAGTTGGTCCCTCCCTTTTTACGTTTAAAATCTCTAACCCATTGTCATCTATGAAGTCCTCTAATTTTTCCCCCTTATCATTTGTTTCTGGGCCCCATCTAATTGATCTAGCGTTCGCGTCCATCCCAAATAAAACTTTATTTCCCCTTAGTGCCTGTGCTACCTTTCCTAATTGCGTGATGTGAACCTCTATTTCGTCTCGACACTGGAAGTATGACGATACCACATAGAAAGAAATGCCTGGACCCACAATTTGAGCACATACGCAGTGCGCGGTGCTTAGTTGCGAAATGTGTATCATTTTGTACCTTGGGTTAGTTAGACAAATGGCCGCAAATGGCCTTTCCCCGGTTGTGGCAGCAATTTGTACATTGCTGCCAAAACCGGGTATTTTAAAACATTTATTACTTGCAACTGCGTATGGCTCTTGCAAAAGAAGGACATCAATACGTTCCTCCTCCCACAAGGCACCTGTTTCCAGTGTTCCCGCCTTATCATTCCGCAAATTCAACTGCAAGACTCGAAGACCTTCTGCGTTGAATCCTCTCTCACCTCCTTCTCTCTCTACTGTTGTCGGAATTGGGGGGGGTTGAATTTCGTTTACCGTACCGAGCCCTTCTGTTGTTTCCTCTCCTGTTGCGAGCCCACCGTGGGCATAGTTACTCGACCCCGGACACGTACGTCGGCTTGTGTCCCGCGAACAATTTGTACCGTTTACTACTGAATCTACTTTAAGTGTTGTGTCCCGTTTCGCGTTTACTAATTTACTCGGTCGCGTGATTTTACCCGTGCGCGTCCGCGATTCCCGATTCTCGTGCCGACGATTAACGGAAGTACCAGGGGGCTTAGCGATCAAATTTCCAACCATAACAACCCGGCTTGCCACTCTGGCACTTCTTCGAACGAGCGTGTTGTTGATCGTCGTCGATGATGATGATGGTGATGTCCAGGTGTCTTCCATTGGTTTGGTTGTTTGTTTTAAGACCACCATGGGATTCCCCTCCCATGCGGACCGATCCCGCATATCCGAATGCCGGTCCAATGCGGATAATTTTACATGAGAGGAGAAAGCCATGGTTATTATTTTGCTGTTTGAGTCGCTAAACTCTTTGTTGTACCTGTAGGGAAGAAAGTTTGCTGTGGCTGCTACCTGTGAAAGAGAAAAGCGTGATTAGTGTTTTGGGGAGGGAAGGATAGGGTTAAGTTTTGTCTGTGAGCTGATACTTAGACGAGTTTCCCCTGAGAAGTTTTTATACGTATTGCTTTCGCAATTCTATGATAATCAAAAATTTTTGCAGGGCCCGGGCCTATTGGAGGTGGCATCAGTCCACTGTCGACATATAATAGCTTTTGACTATCATTGCATTCAAAAAAATCGATTAAAGTGAAAAAAAACTGCCTCAGGTCCAGGGACCATAAGACAGTAAATCCACATATAATCAATTAAAATCGATTAAAGTGAAAAATTTCGCCTTATGTTGCAGGACATAAAGCTAGTTAATCACTTCTATATTCAAAATCGATTAAAGTGAAATGCCTGCCCCCGAAGGGAGCAGGCCTTATGTTTCACTATAATATATTCAACAATCATTCAAGTTTTTCCATATGTTTTGAGTGATTGGAATCACCTTTAGGGTTTGGCAGCGTTGGGCTGCTCACCCAAGCCGATATACGTTCTGTTCTGCCCCAATAGAACATACTTGCACATCAGCTGATACATTCCACTTCATTACTTCCTGCTCGTAGTTTCCGTAACAGAGGTCCACAGCGTTGTACAAGTACAAGTTATAACATGCTCATTTTCGGATTGGGGCGGCCTAGAAGCCTCCGAAGTAAACATGCGCCGTTTCTCCTAAGTTACTTTCACCAGAATTATTTGCGTGGAAGCAATAAAGTAGAATGCCTTTCCTGACCCATGTCTCTCCTATTCAACTTGGGAGCTGTTCTTCCTAAGGAAGAGACTTGGGACGGCTGAGAGTACCCGCTCAGGCCTGTGTAACCCTGATGGGTCCACAGGATCGTGGTACTTGAGGTTTTTAAGCCTCTAGGCGTATAGTTAAAATACTAGCTCAGGTCTGTGTAACTTTCTTGAGTCCACAGAATCGTAGTACTTTTTGCTATCGCATGTGTAGCCACTCCGGCTTGTGTAACGCCTAGGCCCACAAGATCGGACTACACTATCACTTTAAGAACCATTTAAAGTATCTTTTTAAGGAATTAGTTAATGCACAAGAACGCCAGTTTTGTATGAACATTGTAGTTCATTCATTAATAATACATATATGCGCGCGCGCATACGCACACACACACCTCAAATGTATTCTTCTCTGGCCCCGACGTTTTTGGGGAGAGTTGTTTTGCCCTCTCAAGAGTTTTTTTAAACTCTTGTTCTTATTTAGTATCGGAAATAATATTCGAAAGTCATAAGTCGCTTAGACGAAGTAAACGACATGACGTCTTAGTTTATTTCTTTGATACACTGTTTACATCAAAGTGCGCGCATACGCATACGCACACACACACATATATAGGTATTTTATACCTTTTCGATATATATATGTATATATACATATATATTTTCTATTATTTATCTATCTAGATCCCTTAGATAGTTAAGTGGACTCTTAGAGCCTTCCACTTTCTTGGACGTCTTGCAACATCAATAAATCCCTTTGGATCGGCAGTGACGTCGTTAGTTTCCCTTTCGGTACTCGTGGTGGCAACCACGAAGAGGAGACGTTTGCTTGTCCGGCCCATATTGGCCACTTTTGGACCATGCCACCAGAAAATAGGGACAGAGGAGGTCTCATTAATCCATTCATGCGCGTCACTAATTAGATGACGAGGCATTTGGTTATCTTAGGAGAGTCATAGTTACGACCGCCCTGGGGGTCTGGGGGGCTTGCCCCCCAGGTCATATCCTCAGTGGCGACGGCAGCGGCAACCAAGTAGCCTTATGACGCTAGATTAGGGGTTCGAACCAGCAGTTCCTGCTTACAGTGCACACCGCGCTTTCTCGGTCGAACATACACCTGGGCCATCTCTCCCTTCTGACGTAGGCAGCTCAGCTACCAGAACCATGACTCTTCGATTGCAACTGGATCTTGGGCAGTTGGCACCCCCACCCGTATCACGAATTTTCATATAAGCGCCGTTTACGAGCGCTTAAATGAATTTCTTCACATTGACATTCATCGCACTGGGCAGAAATCACATTGTGTCAACACCCGCAAGGGCCATCACAATGCTTTGTTTTAATTAGACAGTCGGACCTCCCTGGACCGTGCCAGTTCTGAGTTGAACGTTAAATGACGGCCGAAAAGAATTACAACAGTGCTTTCGCACCACTATAATCTCATAGCAAGAAAGATCCATGAGAGACCAAGGCACGGGACCGAGCTCAACTCCTGGTGCGTGAACACCAATCATTTCGCCCAGGCCCGGCACGTCAGTCAACTCACTTCCCTATCAAGCCCGACACGCCCCGTTCCTCAGAGCCAATCCTTATTCCGAAGTTACGGATCCATTTTGCCGACTTCCCTTACCTTCATTATCCTATCGACTAGAGGCTCTTAACCTTGGAGACCTGCTGCGGATATGGGTACGAACCGGCGCGACACCTCCACGTGTCCCTCTCCTGGATTTTCAAGGTCCGAGAGGAAGATCCGGACACCGCCGCAACTGCGGTGCTCTTTGCGTTCCAAACCCTATCTCCTTGCTAAAAGTTTTCAGGGAACTTGAACGCTTATACAGAAAAGAAAACTCTTTCCGGACTTCCTGTCGACGTCTCCAGGTCATTTTGGGTTGCCCAGACGAACACTCTTGCGAGTGAACGAATTGTATACGGTTCCGCTGCCGGGTTCCGGAATAGAAACCGGATTCCCTTTCGCCCAATAGGTGTGTTTTATTTTATTATTATTTATAACACCATATTATTATAAGATTTCTCTTAGGGCTTAGGATCGACTGACTCGTGTTCAACTGCTGTTCACACGAAACCCTTCTCCACGTCAGTCCTCCAGGGCCTCGCTGGAGTATTTGCTACTACCACCAAGATCTGCACCGATGGCGGCTCCAGGCAGGCTCACGCCCAGACCCTTCTGCGCACACCACCGCGACCCTCCTACTTGTCAGAGCTTCATAACATATATAAAATATACTTTTCACTTGCTACTGACAGTGAAGTATAGGCATAACGCTTCAGCGCCATCCATTTTCAGGGCTAGTTGCTTCGGCAGGTGAGTTGTTACACACTCCTTAGCGGATTCCGACTTCCATGGCCACCGTCCTGCTGTCTTAAGCAACCAACCTTTCATGGTATCCCATAAGCGTTAATTTAGGCGTCTTAACTTCACGT